>NW_024884867.1:8997629-9264449 GCF_019232065.1 Centrocercus urophasianus
AATGTCATTGCGCCCTGGTCGGATCCCATTACTTTTCCTAACATCCTCCTTGGTGCATTCCCCTTTCTCATCTCCTGGTTGTATGGCATAGTACAGCTCCACAGGACTCCCTTCAGAATGCTCCATTGGTTTCTTACGGCCAGCTACAACGGTGGGGGGGTTAAACCAGCCTGGCAGCAGTTCCAGCTCTGCCACACACAGCCCCAGGTCCCCCTTCAGCCTGCAGCTGCCTCTGACTTCCCGCGTCTCTCGGAAGGCGAACACCCGCAGGCAGGGCAGCCTCTCGGTCGTGCTATAGTCATCCCAGTCCCTGCCCACAATGTAGAACAGGACCTGGACTTTGGGCTTGCTAGGGTAGATTTTGTCACTCATTATGAAGGCCTTAAGTTTCCAATTAAATGAGAACTTGTTGGTAGACTCAAATGGATTTGAAGACAACATTAAGTCCTGGGGCACTACTTGTTCAATGGAAAAAGGTCCATAGCTGGCATTTAGCACAGGTGGCCTCTTGGATTTGTAGATGAGAAATGACTCCACTCGCGACTGCAAGCTAGAATTCCTCATAATATCCTGGTTGGCTTCCTTAAGAAAGAAGGAAACATCTGCATTGTGGATACGATATGTCACAGGCAAGTAAGTTGGCAGTAAAGAAAACCTCTGTATGCTTTCCAGGATCCCTCGACTCTCAGTCACTGTTGAAAGGAAAGGAAAGTTTAAAAGATCAAATCTTCAAGTCATACTGTGACATAACCTACCTGACTTTAATGGAGGCTTGGCAATGATGTGGGTGGTACTAGTGGCAATAATAAGCATTATCAACTCATGCAGAAGTAGCCCAGGTAAACAGTGATTTATCCAGCTTGCTTGGAAAGCAGTAGGGTTTTCTACGTTCTATATGGCAGATAGATAAAAAGAGCAGCTTGTATAGGTTTACTCATGCCAAAGGTCACATCTTCGCTTGCAATATACATTTGTTATTGGAGAGCAAAATTACCCAGTCAGCAATTGCAGCATAAGACCACTGCACAAGTACATTTAAAAAAAGATTTGATCATTACAGCAAGCTGCACCTACACAGGCAATCAACATCATGATTTATATCAAATGCTACACATGGACCACTCAGACTCCACTTCAGCAGTCTTTCCAGCAGCGTCAAGCAATGCATGGTCATCAAGTGGCTTCCTGCACAAAGCTGAATTTCTCCTGGAGAATAGTTAGCACAATAAGCAATGCACAAAAGCTCTGCTACAAGATTTCAAAAGGAGTTTTATTTATTTGCACCCCATTTATGGCCCCTTCTGTTTAACTGCATTTATGAAAAAGGGTGCTTTTTTTTTTTTCCTCCAGTAAATTACCATCAAGCCTCATATCACTGCTGTTACCCAACCTTACATCGTTCCTTAATACAAATGCATTATCTGTAGGTTGTACACCACTGCACATGGAAAGAACATTTTCAATGACACTGAGCCTCTCACTGTGAGGCATCTATTTTAACTGTGCCACCAAGCAATTACCTGAGGCAGGCTATCATATTAAAGAATCAACTCTCCATTCTTTCTCAGAACTGTCAGTCCCAAAGAGCAAAGACATACACTGTTAAAAAATACAGATGTAAATACAATACGACCTTCCCTGTTTGAACATCTGACCTTCATGCTCATGTCTTCACAGTCCAATTCTGCTGTAAATTGCATTATTTTTCCACAGTAAATTCAAATCTGTAACCTTATTCAGAAAAGTGACAAAAGGTTTACATGGATGACATCCAAAGCAACCCAATTTCCCGAGGTGTATTCCACAGATGCTTTATTAGCCCTTATTATTTGTTTGGAATCTGACCTAACTATTTATTGCCTAGTTAGGAAGTGCAGCAGCCTAACCTGATGACAGCTTTGTCTAGCTACCAATCTCTCTCTTATGTGCTGCAATTCACTGTAAAACGGCTCAAATACGCTTGATGAGGCTTGTTGCTTTCAGATCCCATGGGAAGGTATTCTTTAAAAACTGGTTTCAGACTGTTCACCAAAAACAAGCTGGAAAATGCCGCTCAGAGCAACAACCATCTTCTCCACCCACAGGCAGGATGACCTGAGAGGGAAATTTGCCTTTGCAGGAGATGAGGGTAGAGGAAACCTGCTGCTGCTCCCCATCACCAGTGTACCTCCACAACAAAGCAGCCAATGCAGATCTCGCTCAGATAAGAGCAGGAACATTAGAACTGTTTTGAAACCCAAAACTTTTTCCTCTTCTAAGAGTAAACCGCAGCAATTCTTTGGATGCAAAACCACCCCCTTTCTCTAGCCTTGGTCTTTGTATCATTTGGCTTCCACTTTCTCTCTCTCTAGCCACTCCAGTGAGTGACAGCAGCTGAAGTTTTTAAAGACCCTCTCCTAAACAATCGCCCAACGAATATCTAACAACTCTAAACAGCTTTGTTAGTACTTGGAGTTGCAGGGATGCATCTCTCCTATCCAGCCCTAAGGCAAAATCTGTTCTGCTGCTGTACTTCCTCATATCACCCAGCCCATAACATCATTCCTCCATCTAATGTCCCATTTATAAATTCCATGCTCATTTTGTCCTCCTCCCAACAGCTTGGCAAAGCACCATTAAACACAGAAAGGCATCAAGGAGGCAACTTAGAGGAAAAAAGCTCAGGGTATTCAATTTTTTATTTCCCTTATTTTGATTGCAGCTCCCTCCCTTGCATTCCACGGGGAGAAGTACATTATTTTTATATTAAAACTAACAGAGTGTTTCACCTCATAATTTTTTAATCATTTATTTTAAAGCTTAATTACCTAAGGGCTTAAAAATCTTCTCTCTATGTTCCCCATCTCCATAGGACAGTGTTCCTCAGAGTTTGTAAATCAGTGACTGGTCAGAACAGAACAAGTGCTTACTAAAAAAAAGAAACAGTCCCACCAGATTGAGAAGGGTCTATTTGTTTTTAAACTCCTGGGCAACGGCAAACTGGTCTGCTCATGGCTGTGCTTTGCCCTACCAGCAAGCTGTCACTGTGCACTGAATTCATATTCATGCTGGAAGCTGACAGCAGCTTTCCAAACAGCCAAAGGCCAAACATTCAAACAATTTTACACTTTATCTCGGAAGAGTTATAATCAACACAAACAGAAAAAAAAAATGCTCAAAAAACTACTCTGAGTTCTGATGTACCATCTGGATTTTGACCATGAGAGTTTATTAAGGATTCTGAAGGATAGGAAATTAAACACAAAGACTACCAGAGTCCTTGATTGCAACCATGGCAATTTCTGCACACATTATGCATTTTTGCAGCAAAAAGGAAAAATTGCAGAAGATTACAATTTGCTGTGTTTTCAGATGAGACCCAGATTCAAAATTTTCAGTTACACCATCTACCCTATATATTACATCAAATCTTTAACATCATAATTACAATTCCACAGGGATAACCCAGGGAAAAAAAAAAAATAAAAATCAGTGGTACCAGGTCAGAACAGCCTTCAAAGAGTTCAGTCCATCCACAGTAGGATAGATTGCCAGCATTCAGATGCAGTTCACACAACTTGGAATTCATTAGTTGTAGCAAGCCTGATACAAGATCAGTTTCTTAAGCTGAGACATCATAGAGGAAAAAGAGATTCTCCCAAGGGACTACAGCAGGCAGTGTTGGGTCTTGAGGGACTGCTGTGGTGCAGCATTACTGAACTCATGGGACTGACCCTGCCCTGGGAATGCATGATTTGGCTGCTCAGTCTGCTGAATATCTACTGAACTTGTGGACTGGTGTTGCAGTACTCTGGTTCCAGATGAACCGCAACAGTTTGAAACAAGCCAATACAACCCAATTCTGACACTGCACTTATGCCAGGAGCTGTTATTTCTCAACCCCTAAAAACTATATCTGTATTTGATCTCTCATGCTGTGAATGGTTTGTTGAGGATTTCAATCAGTGCCCACCTGGGAAGAGATGCTGGAGGATGGTAGATTTCTTTCCTTTCTCTTTAGTAAATCTTCACTGACTGATGCTGTTTAAAAAGTACTTGTCATTGATGGAAGAAGCAAATTCCTTGCAGGTCAGTGAAGTTTTAAAAACCCAAGAAAATAGCAGCATATTCAGTCTTCTCCCTCACATCCAAGGCTTGTGCATGTGATATATCCCTGAACAAGACACTGTAAACATGCTGCATTTATCCTCCAAGAGTTCAGACTGCTTCCTTGATTAGGCTATTAACTTTGTACTGCAGTCTGGCTAAAAAATCTTAAATCTTTATTTCTTTAATATCATGTAACAGCAGCTTTCGGTCAATGACAAAATCACTATTCATAGCTCAGTTTTACTGCAATGTTATTGACCATGGCTTCTGAAAATTGAAGAAATCTGACAGACCACTAACTTCATTCTGTATTGTCAGATCCTTGGGATTTCATTGCCCTAACACTTTATTTCTAAACTGTTCAATCCATGACCATACATTTATGATAAATAAAACACTCTTCCAATCAATTATATAATATTACTATTTACAAAAAATAATTGCTTTTTTCTTATGACTGCTGGGAATAACTGCTTAGGAAAACTGCCTTACCAGCTGCAAGATCACACTGGTAATAAAATATATGAAGTTTACTGCTCTATCTCTAAGATTGAGATAGGTGGTTCTTTCCAGTTCAGAAAGAAAGTCTACATTTTAGTTACTTTTGGACATTGAATCTTCCAAATGTCTCTCCTCTCCTGCATATGTAATGCCTTGGAATTTTGTCTTTGATCTAATACTCCACAATTCTACAGGCTTGGGGCAGTGGCTGGACAGCTGTGCAGCAGAAAAAGATGTGGAATGCTTGACAGCTGGCTGACCATGAGCTAGGAGTGGGACCAGGTGGCCAAGAAAGCCAACAGCATTATGGCTTGTATCAGAGAGAGTATAGCCAGCAAGACTGAGGAGATGGTTGTTCCTCTGTACTCAGCACCAGTAAGATTGAACCTAAAGTACTGTTTTCAGTTTCGGGTCCCTCACTACATTTATCATGCTCTTAAAATATGATTATCAGTCATGAAAGATTTTTGACAACAGCTGAACAGTGTGATGGCAATATTTTCTTGGAGTATCTCATTTTACTGAAGATTGTAGAAACCTCCACAATTTTATCATTGACATCTGAGCAGACTACACCCCATCATTTACTAGGTGAGAGATGAACAATCCCAAAGTTATTTTGTTATTCATATTGACAGACAGATAAAAAAAATCATTTAAACAGAAAGGCCCACAGAGGAACACACACAGCTTTATATTACCAAGTGATACAAAAACGATCAGAGAGAAATCACATAACAAAGGAAAGTTCCCACCTGAAAAGGCAGCAAAGTAATAATCACAGAGAAAAATATTGAGATGAAAGGATATGACAGTTTCACACAAGATCGGATGTCAGCCTGAACATGAAAGGGCAAAGCAGTGATGGACACCACAAAGTTTACAGTAAGGAAGAAAAAAATACAGTCACAGTAAGTACTGAGGAATGAGTAACTAAGACTTTTACCTAGCTCCAGATGCAAAATATCAATAATCACAGAGAGGTGCCCCCAATCCATCAGCTGCATGTGATACAAGGATCAAAAGGACATGAAACATAAGATGGCATCACACTCCTGCGTGTTGATTACAGCAACTCACTGGTCCACCTTCACACACACACACACACACACACACACCAGGTCTTGGCCTTCTCTGTGATTCTGATGCATTTAATAAGTCATGAAGTGATGATCTCTAATGATTTAGTACAAGTCTATGTGCTGTACCAAGGGGCCCCAGCACCCTAGTGGTGAAAGAGCTAGAGACAGGCTGTAGAAACATTAGAATGCTTCTAAAGGTTTCTCAGGCTCTGACCAGAGTTTTCAATGGCAGTAGTTGGCCTCCCCTTCCCTGCCCTCCCATGACAGTACTTATAGAAGTGACTGTGTAGATGCTGCGGTTCTGCTAACAGGACTTTACGGATGGAAAGAAACAAATTCTATGCATCAAGTTAACAGCTGACTTGCAAAAGTAATAAGCCAGTTTCTGCTGCTGGCCAACACGACTGTATGCCCTAATCCAATCCTAGCTGCATGTGAACTTGCAGCACACAAGTATTCATGGCTTCTGGATGATCGTTCTCCTGCTTTCTTAAAGGTGCTAGAGCCATCAATTTTCTTAAAGAAGAGGAAATTTAAAATTCGTTTTAAATTTGTTAATCTATATTAGGTCTCTACATCTTGCTGTAGGCTCTGTGTCTAACACTGAATTTGTAAAGCCAACAAACGAAAGTAGTTAATGTTAGCAATGGAAGATCAGTGACGATTAAAAACTAAGTCTCATTTAAATAACTATTTTACTGGCATGTGCAGTATATTTCCAAGAATGTTAAGAAAACTTATGATGTTCACTAAATGCACACCTATTTCATACTCACTAGAGAAAGTGCAACCGAAACATACTTCAGCGTGTTCTCAGAAGGAAGAGAACATTCCTGACTACTTCCAACTTTGTCAACTAAGCAGGGAGCTAACATCTCTCTCTCTCAAAAAAAAAAAAATTGAAATTATCTTTTCATAACTCCAAAGTATTTTTCTCCCAATGCAGGCAAACTGAAGGCCAAGACCTCATCTAATATTCATTTAACCAAACCTAGGAAAAGTTCTTTGCTCATGCAAATCTCCAAAGTTCTATTCAGAAACAGATTCTACCTTTTAAAATCCCCTTTTAAATAGGTATGAGATGGAAAGAAAAGTGGTTTGTAGAGAAGCTGATGAGGATACAGAAGCTACACAATTTGACACTCCACAAACACCTAAAAATAGAAAGATAAACTGGAACTTTTCTCCTTCCCCTGCCTGATAAACCCTCCAATGTTTTCTTTAGCACTTCTTTGGGAGTTTGCTCTGTCAATTTTGAGCCAGTTTCACATCTCTTCGCAGATTTTAAAGGTCATATTAAAATCTGCCTCAGCTAAATATTCGTTTTTTTGAAGCCTGACTGGAAATTGGAATGTTATACCCTTGGTGTCACAGACAGACTCCTCCAAGGAGGATGCTGTGAGGCATGGAGCTGAGGACTCTGTCTATTTAATTGCAGGGATATTTCTCCCAGAAAACATAGAGGATCTTTGAAATTCAGCAGCAATGAAGACTGCAGGGGAGCTGAACAAGAACCACTGAGAGCCCAAATTATTTCCTCTACCCTGTAATTATCCTGGATACTTAAAAATCCCTGCTACACGGACATGAATAGTTCTGCATTCTAGTCCCACTGAGAAGCTTCGAACAAAAGATTTCAGAGGAACTGGTGAAAAGCCTACAATAGAAAGCTCAGAAACAATAACAATCCTACATATAAAACAAATTACAGATACATTTTCTGCCAAGCAGGTCTTCACATTTACAAAGAGCACAAATTGAAGTCCCTGTCGTAGCAAGCTCTCAGAGCCTGGTTCTCTGAGCATTCAAAATAATTATCCTCACCACTGTCACAGTTCATGTGTGCACACGTGAATCCACACACACACATATTTAAAATAGTTGAATTCACTTTTAATATCTACATTTGTGTGGGTATGAGCAAATCCTAATGCAAACATCCTGCTGTATACGTTAAGTCTGTACCAGATGGATTCTAGAGTCGTATAAATGACTGATGCTTCCAATCACTGCTTGTAAATAACAGATTGAAAGATGAAGTCCTCTAATTGAATGTCCTCAGAGTAAAGAGCAGCATCTACTAGGTAGAGTAAGACAGATGGTAGGATTTTTCTATGAGCAGAAAACCAATAGAAAGGCATTAACCAAATTAAGTTGCATTTAGAACTTGCACTGGCCACTAGATCTTATTCAGTAGGAATAATTTATAGACTTGATGCTGCAATTTGATATATTCTACTCTAAACTCGTGAATAATTTATTTTTCAGCTGTCCAGCTAAACTGACTCAAAAAAACCCAATGATCTCAAGTCAATTCAAAGTGAAATTTTCTTATACCCCATCAATATTGAAGAAAAACCATGAAAGAAAAATCTAATAAGGCCTCAAGAATGAATATTAATACAGTAATGTATTCATATAGATATATTTTACAGACATATTTATATAAATTAGAAATACAAAGCCTTTAACTTTTCTTCTCAAACTCCATCTTCATAGTAACTTCCATGGGAAAGCTATTCCTTCAGCCTTCCTACAAAACAGACATCTAGAAGAGGTATCAGGCTGTTTTTAAGCTCCTAAGCATGCAACAAAGGTAAGTCTTCCAGAGTTGGAGAGGAGCCATTCTTCAGAAAGCATGGTTGAACACGTTAGCTATCTCTCATTGACCTATTTGGATAATAATGAAATCACTGGATAAATGGAACAAATAGCTGAGCAGATAATTCTATGCTTATTTACCATGATCCACAAGCCACTATCAATTACTGTGTTACTAGACAACAAAGATAAGGATTAAATCTGTCTTGGGAAGACAACAAACATAATTAAGACAGAATAGAAAATGCAAAACTATATTTATAATTTACAGTACCATACTTGGTTTAAAAATTAAGTTAGGCTTTGCATATCTATGTCTAAAGTCTACAGATACGTAGATACGATTCCTTTCCTAGTCATAGAAAAAATGGTTCAAACTGCTCAAACAAATCACAGGAGTGTACAGACATTTACTGGCTGGCAATTTAGGAAATATCCAGGAATAAATCAACCAAGACAAACCACTGAAAGTGAAGGAAAGCAAAAGTATTAAAATGATATATTAAAAGTGTTCCCCAAATTACATATGGTTCACAGAGATGCCACATACAAAATTTAAGCCTTGAGGGTTTCAAATTGGGTAAGTAGCAAGTAGCATTAATGAGATTATAAGCATTGAAACTGAAGACCTTTGCTTATGTTAAATAATTTTACAACACAGCCTGAAGAAGGAAGGCAGATAAGGTTCATTGGCGATATCTTGGGAGAAGTTATTTACAGTTGGTGAAAAAGAATCTCAGCTAATGTACAGAAATAAGATTAACGTTCCCAACATCATCTTCATCACATCCCATGAGAATTAGCAGCACAAGCAGACAGCGTGCTGAACAGTTCCATAGCCAGTCTTTTCGGGTTGATGTTACATCTCTGCTGCATGTGTGCAGTGCAGTTCCTTTCTCAGTAAAAAATAACTTCAATCCTGCCTTGCTATTACTACAAGGCTTTAAAGTAGCTGCAGCAGTTCAGCATGAAATGTTTCAGATTACACTTATGTATTATGACTGTGAGTCTTCCTATGTAAATACATACAGATCTGATCTTTGGAAAGACGACTGCATGATGTGATCCCTGCTTAGGAACATGTGTTTTCAGTAATAAATTCCATAGACCAAATGAATGAGGGCAGCAATATATCACCTTTTCTTGTAGATACAAAAATTGTCAACTCCCACTCTTGTTCATGCAGAAACATCCCTTAGGGCTTATGCCCTCCGGTTTCTTTCAGTCTTTTTAAAGGTCAGGGTCTGACATTTCAACAGTGTTAGAAGTCATTGTCTTCTTTCCTGTATGTGTGTCTCTGCTTAAGCATTATTCCCTTCTAGTTACAAGGCCGAAGGCAAGAAATTACTTCTCCATAAGAAGACTAGATCTGGTACTTGCACTTGGAGACTGATTATAAATAAGTCAAGGCAGCTCGGTTGAAATAATACTAGATGCAAAAGGTTATGCATAAAACCAACAATCCACAGGAAATATGAAATTAAAATAGAAGATACATTTATTTAAGTGAAAAACAAAACAGAACATGAAGTCAGTCTAATTCACAAACCAAAACGACTGAGGCCTTTTCTATAAATGCAAATAGTATGTCATTATCAGTTACTACAAATAGCTCAATTCAAATCCTGAGATTTCTCCTGTCTGCACTCAACCCTGACCAGAAAGAATAAATTTGCTTTCAGCAGGATCTGCAGCTAATACATAATAGGTTGTCCTTTCAGAGCTATTGTAACTGATAGGTGAGATCGCTAGGTAGGATGACAGGGTCACAGAGGAACTCAGTACTTAATTAGAACCCACTCCAGGGGATGGTTTAGTTAATTGCACGACCTAGCAAAACTCCAAGGCTGCTCTTGATTAAATTAGTTTGTGAGGGTCTTTCATAAACTTTTTTTCTTACATTATTCATACTCTGATGCACTCCAGTAATGCCTTTCCTGACACCTCTTTCCACCCAGAGTTATTTACCAGAATCCTCCTATGAGAAAATTCTTTGAAATTGTCTACCTGGCATACTTAGACAGTAGTGAGAGGCCTCAGCAACACAAGGAAGACAGGGAGCCACCTTAACAAGCTCTTCTGAAAATGTACTGGCAACCCTAACAAGGAATAGTTAAAGTTTGGGAGGTGGGGGGTGTTCTGCTTTTTGTTTTTTTGTTTCTTTGTTTTTGTTTTTGTTTTTGTTTTTTTTTAATGGAAGAAAAATTGCAGTAAGGTTGTTCTTAAAAAAAAAAAAAAAATCTGCAGCTGTAATTAGGGAGTGCATCACATTTCTCCCAATTAGCTTAATTAGTGTGCAGGCTGATTGAGACCTGAGCAGGAAAGGTTTCCCATTATTTAAGGGTGTGGAACAACAGAGCAAAGACCAAAAATTTTCATAAGATCACTAAAGGGACTAAAGACTAGAGGAAGTATTTTACCACTGCTCAGGGTGAAGTATTAGTTCTCAAAGCATTTAAAGAGAACAAACTCCTTAGAGAGTTATTTCAGCTCCACCTTACTAAATCCTAACCCAGTGCTAAAAACAATTTTTTTTTAACTGGCCCTACTATGATTTCATCAGAAGATTAGACAAAAAAGAAATAAAAACTTGTGGTCCTCTTGGTATTAATTGAAGCCCTGATATGAACTGTAAAGAAACTCAGTTTCATCAGGACAGACAGAGCACATACAGGTAGCGCATACCTTGTGATCAGAGGATGGATCTGGCATTGGACCAGAGGAGGTCCAGTACTGCCCACTGCCTGTTCGATCTGGAGTGACAAACAGACTGCTGCAAAGTAGTGCAGAAGTATTTATGTGATTCTTAACATTGATTTTATACAATCCACCGTAGAATGAAAGTCAGATATATTCTTCTCTTTGCCAAACGATATGGATTTGCTGAGTGTAACTTCCCAGAGTGTAGATGTACATATGTACACATAAATGCTCCATCATAATTGTGATAATAAATACATAATTAAATCACTGTTCACAGAAGATTCTTGTCTATGTGAACATTAGTCTGCTCTCTGTTACCCCAGTGCTGAAAGAAGTACAACTCCTTGCAATTCTTCCTCTAGTTTTTGAAGCTCTGACATAACTGAGAAAAGTTTTCAATGACTTGGAGTTTGGCAATGGGTAAATTGATTCCAAGGAAACCAAAAGTGAATCCACTCACTCAGCAGAGCATCTTTGCCATAAGAAAGATCAGAAGATCAAGACCAGTAGACATGACAGTGCTCCATGAATGCATATATATTTTATTACTCCACATCTTAAACTATCTTTATTATTTGTGCTTTGATGTACACAATTGACTTTTTCAATGATTACTATATGCTGGATTTTTGCATCTCATGCAAAAGAAACTTCATCTAAATCAAACCCAATTACAGCTATTTTTTTATTTTGAAAAAAAATTAAAAACTATGGCCAAGCAGTCAAGATCCAAAAATAATTCTCCTTTGATTGAACTTTAGCTAGAATGACCTCTTACCATTAGCATTCTGCATTCATAAGAAGTGAGTTAAAAGGAAATAATCTCTGAAGACAAAGAATGTAATCAAAGCTACAACCCATAAGGGCTTTCTTTAACAAAATACAGCTCAGTTCACATCATTCTTTCTAGTATTTAATGATCTGCAGTCTTTTGTACAGGAGATCAATTAGCTGATCATTGTACCATGGTGAAATGAAGTTTAAATAAAGTTGTTATCCTATGTTCATTGGCCTATATGAAAGTTTTGGTCTTTTACCAATTCACAATGGGCAGGTATTATAGTAGCATGAAGGACTGATCAAAACCAGACAGTAATCTTTAAAAAAACATGTTTCTTTTGTGCCAATCCTGCAACAATCTGTTGTATGTTTCCATGCCAATAGCAAGTCCAAACAATATTTTTATAATTAAAGTTACATGAAAATAGAATAAAAATCATAAAAACTCCATAGCAATAGAAAAAAAAAAAGAAATACTAAATTACTATTTACATCCCTCATAACTAGAGGCCAGGTATACCCTACTTAAACACAATCTGACCAAGCAGAGAAATGGAAGTGATACGAGCAAGCAGAGGAGCACTTACTTATAACACCCCTTTTTGTCTGTAAGTAAAATAGAAATGAAGAATTTAAATGTATCATAATTATGTGAAAGAATAATTTAAGACTTCCCTATATTATTTTAATCTTCCTCAGAAAGCTTTATATTGCTCAAATCAGCAAGAAATTTCAAAGGGGCTGTTGGAATTTCTATCTTTCTGACAATTATACATTTGCTAACCAAGGTGTGAGCTGTTAACTAGTAGCTACTTCCATTCACATGAATGATTCACAGCTACTGCATAACAAAAGATTTGAATATCCAGAAAGTAGATTTAGCACATCTATTTTATGTGTTTACCTAAGGAAGAGGCAACCACACAACATGGCTTCTGAGTATACAGCACTTTGCTCACACAGGAACAATGCACTGAGTAGCTTTTACTTGGAAGGTTTCTGCAGTTTGAAATTTGAACATTTAACAGAGTGGAAGAATTTCATTTTCTGGGGCACAGCTTCTCACTAACACAGGTGCTCTTAAAGGAGAATTTACAGCGCCCATTACCTTCTAACATAGCAAGTAATGAGAAATGACCATGCAAGAAAAGACATTATAAAAGACTTCACTTAATCTGAGATTTGTGGGAGTAGAGCTCCAGTTTAGCCATCAGAAGCTAAGTTCAAAGTCCAGCTGAAATAGGATCTGCAGGAGGATGGTGTGTAACACCAGGAGCTGCTCTGCCCACCTAGACAAATCATGACTGGAATTCTTACACAGTCATTACACAGTGCCATTTATCTTGCTTAGTGTCTCGCAGGAGTGGAGAGGACGCAGACATTGACAGTCTGCAGGAGATTCATTACCCTGGCCACTGAGGAGGGGAGTAAAGAACAAACACAACGCTTTTCATCTCACTGTGACAGAGTGGCAGGGGTACAAGTAAAATATGGTCAATACACTCCTGGGAATACTAAGAGGTAAGCTCACTTCCTGCCTTAGGCTGGAAAAGCAGCCCTTAATTGGAATCAGATCGCATGCACCACACTTAAGTAGAGAACTACTTGGGGAGTAGCTCAACAGATGTCAGCCAGGCTACGTGAGAAGTAAGGTACCAGGCTATTCTGATTTCCTCACACTTCAGTGGTATTTTCTTCTCTTTGGGGCATTAAGAATCTTTCAAGTTTACACATGTGGATGAAGGGTGCTAGACTGATGGAAGTCCTCTCTTTACCCTAAGAGCCTACATGTCACAGGCAATCAGCATAAAATTCCCATTGTCAAGCTCAGCAGTGGTTTTCACCTGCAGAACAGGAAACAGAGCTGTCATGCACTTCTCAGGGACCTTCACTCATCATCAGCAGTGTGCCTAGATTCAAATACTTCAAAGCTGTTACTTCTGATCTGTTATTCTGTGATAGACTCATCAAGATATAAGCAGTACAGAAAATCGAAACAATCACTGCACAACGTAAATGCTATCTAAGTGAGTTGTGGCATCATAACACTGAGACAGTGGTTCCTAAACAGGAGCAAGATACAAGATCAGTGAATTTCACTAGGTTAAAGGCATATGGTAGAAGTCAATCTAACTCTTCAGTTTTGACCTCGTTATATGTGCCATTGATGTTCAGCCTGAACTTGCAGATGGAACCAGATTCTGGGAGATCCTGTTCAGGTGCATAAAGGAGTCTGTAACTTACAGACACACAAGAAGAATAATTTAAGGCAGAACTGCGAATACTGTCAGAACTCAAGAAACAACAGATTTGAGATTTGTTTTGCCCTACTGAAGTTGATAAAGGCACACCAAAAGGAGATATGCACATTGTGTCTTACTCTACAGTGCCTGAACTGCAATAATTAGCACATCAAGAAAATATTAAAACATTTACAAGCACATATCCTCACTGAGGCAAGAGAAAATCCCAGCTTCAGATAGGAAGTAATTAAACCCAAAATCTCACCTAGTTTCCCAGCTTCACACAGGAAGCACCCTTACAACAGTAGATTCAGTCTTCAAAATGATCAGCTGCAGTATGCTTCAATGATCCACTAAGTAAAGAAGCTCCTGAATGCTGGTAAATGCCATCCTGGGTGGAGATACTGTCTCTGACTGCTTGAAACAGGACAAATTACTCTGGTAGCTGTGTAGAGTGCTCTGCAACTTTGAATCCCTGTCACAGATTCTGCTGTTGCTAGCACTGTGCCATAGAAACCATGGCTAATTAACTAAGAAAGTAAAGCCAGAGCATACATAAAGGTGCACAGGTAGATAAATACATCTTCCACGTGTTGAAAAAATTCAAGAGATGAAAAGGATAAAGCCCACCATAAGCCAGCATGCAGTGGCAATCTGTCAAAGGTGCTCTGACTTCATTATCACCTCCAAAGTACAGTTCTCCCATTGTGTTTCAGCCGCGAATGTAGCACAGGAAGATTTTAGGGCAGATAAATTAAAGCAGGTTTTTTTTTTTTTTTTTTTTTTTGGCAAAGATCCATAGATCTGAACCTTCTTTTATGCTGTATTTGGTTTCACTGATCCATTTGGATTTTAACAATACCATAGATAATAAGTGAATGTGTTTCACAACTTGGTAAGGTAACCAAAATGCCAGCATCTGCCTAATGGGCCTTATCATCAAGTCCTAATGAATTTTACTGCTGTGTAACTTGAATGGTGCAAGAACCACTGAGAAGATATAAAGATATTTAAGAAGGAACAGTTTGTGTTTAACATCTTTTTCAAAGAAAAGGGGATGGAAATAATCTTTAGTTTGCTCAAATACTTGTATTACCCACAGCATTAAATTTAAGTCAACAAGATTATGTGTGCAAGGAAATCTGTCACAGAAGTAACACTGCAGAAGTAAGGCTGCAAAAATCACAACAAAAGTAACATTCAGAAAGCTTTCTTTATGTACTACCTAGCTAAAACTCTGTAAAGCAGTTCTGAAGAAGTTGTTTTCTGTAACCCAACAGGAAAAACTGGAAGTTATGAAAAACCTAATATCTAACTTGAAAAATATTTTCCCCTGATCAGGATTGGAGCACAAAAGCCAGAAAAGTCTTCAAATTTTTTTCTCTCTCTGCCTCTTTGATGAATATCACCTCATTCAGATTTCAATTGGAAAAGCAAGTAGAAACAAAATTAGATCAACTACATCAAGGAAATACTTTTAAGTCTCCTAAGTCTCCTCTTTCTGGAAAAGTTCTTAAACAGAAGAATAACAGATGAAGCAAACAAACAACATACTCTCACAGAAAACATTATTTGCAGTAAAATATGTAATTCAAACACCTTTTATGAGTACCCAGAGACTGCTCTCATATGCTGAAATATATTTGATGACTTCATAATAGAGTAAGGTTCTATATCTACTTATGCAAGAACAAATGAGTAAGAAAAAATTATCTTTTTGCAGTGTTTTGCCAAGAGGTAGCTGTTACCATTTTCCAGAAGAATATCTGGACAAGATGAGCATCTAAGCACCATTAGCTGCAGATGTCATTTCAGGAAAGTGCAGCTTATATATGAAGACTTTCCAAAATCCTGTGAAAATCTTTGAGACCCTGAAGGTTTGCAGCTCTTGCGGGTGAACTTTCAAGAGAGGCTACAAGTGTGTAAGACACGCTGTGCAACCGTACAGATGGGACCAGAACACTTTCTTAGTGTTTTCTCGATGCCACTGCCATGGTACATCCCCACGTAGGGCTAAAATCACATTAAGCAATGGAGCCTTGAAAATATTCTGTATTTTCAAAACTAACACTCATATAGAGAAATTCCAGCCTGACAGGTGTTTGCTTGGATTTCAGAGCACGTTCTTATGTAGATAGTTTTATACATTAGGTTTCAATACACAGTTTCTTAATTTAGACCACATACCACTGGATTGCTACATGCAGACCCAATAGAGGGGAAAGCAAAAACATGCCACAAAGGAAGATGGTTAATGGCATGGTCAGGAATTTGAAGATTCTGATATATGTTATAAGTTTGAGCTTTCTGAATATTTTTTTTATTAATTTAAAGTAGAAGTCCATAGATGTTGAACTTCATAGTAAATCACTTTATAGCAGTCTGTGTCAATATCTTAGCTGGGTCTGCTATGCTACTGTGATTTTATATTATTGAACAACTTCAAGAAAATCAAATGAAACTTAATTTTATGCAACCGTGTGCGATTTTGACACATGCAGTAAAAAAATACAGTGTGATCCAAGTGTCCACACAGCCAATTAAAAGTACTTCCAAAAGACTCCATCATTTTTAGATCAGCTTCTTTGTCTAGGATTCATTCCATGATACAAGCCAAGACAACAACTGATTGTCACAGAACTACTCTGTATACTCAGTGCTTCACAACAAAGCTCCATGATGCCAGAGTTTGGCATCAGTAAGAAACACAGTTCTGCTGATTCAGGAACATGAGTCAAAGCCAATAATTGTTATGACAGGTATGCTCTGGGCTCTGTTGGGATTGCATGTGAAATAAAGGCTTTGCGTTTCTGTTGTCTAAGGAGTGAGTTGCACTCATTTTATACCAGAAAAATATTCAAATATTGGGATTCCAGTAATTGAGAGACTTACAAATATTTCAGCTTTGCCAGTACACGCACTAAATTAAAATAAATACCGTCAGAAGAAAGATTTTGATGTTACCACGAAGTTCTATTCCTGAATTTGCTGAACAGAATACAATTGTCTTTACTCAGGTCTCCTGTTTTATACAAGTTTGATGCTTGTACAACCTGGCAGCTTTTTAGCTCAATCATATAAATGTCTTAATACCCTGCATTGATCTGGAATCAACACAGTTGCCAACACATGGATAAAAAGCACCTGGAGAATTTGTCGGTTGTTATTTCAAGCAGTTTATTATTCCTTGAGGACTCATACAAACACTCAGAACTATCATGCCTGCATTAATACTGCTCTCCTACACCTCTGGGTACAGTAACACTCTGCATTAAAGATGCTTTATAAAATTGTTTGTGAGTTGATATTGCAGTGGGATTACTTTGTATGGTCTACAGCTTTGCACTAAATAAATACTGGAAAGCTTGCATGCTGTGAAGTAGGCAGTTTGAGCAATTCAGTCTGGCCTTTGGACCACAATTAAGAACAAAAATAAAGCATTGATATGTACCAAGTTGTATTTTAAATCTTGGATTTGGCAAACTTGTCATTAACACAAACTCAAGGAACATTAGTAATGCTGTGCTTACAAACTGGTACTGAAAACAATGGTCCACAGGCTGAGTGAAGGAGGATTTAAGCAAGCTGTCCTTGTTGCTCATGCAGAGGTTGAGATACCATGATATATTTTTGCTATTTCTTTTCTCTTTGAGTGACTCTCTGCTAGTTATTTACAAAACACTGCCTGGAGTTTTAAGTGATTGATTTAATAAAGTCCTGATTCAGTTTAATTTGCAAACACTCTGGTTTTTTGCATTGAAATTTGTTGACTGCATTTTTTTGAAATACTCCAAATATTCCTAACTCCTCCAATGTGGCGTCCCCAAGGAAATCAAATTGAAATCTAAAGCCAATCTACGGACAACAATAGTTTGTTGGTTTGTAGTGGCACTCTCCCTGAGTGAGATGTGTACTTACTGAGAACAAAGAGCATATTGGAAATTCCCTGGATAGACAAAACGTTCTAAAATAATTCAGCAAAAGGTTCCATTCAAAAGAATTTGCCTCTTTTGTCTTGGGCATCAATTTTGAGCAGTGACTAACTGAAGCTGTATAGGTAAAAAAACAATTCAACATTCCAAACCCTGAGACTTCCAAAGATTTTTAAAGTTGAGACTACAATTATTTTTTTTACTATAAGCCATGATAATGATTGCTTATTAGTTTCTGTATCCATCCTAGTTTCATATTACTTCATATATACATAAATCCACAGAGTAAGTAGACACCATCCATGTGTCTATCTCATCTATTATTAATCATACAAAGGGGGAAATTAAAATAATTTGCCAGAGATTATTAAAAAGTCCAGGTCATTTCATCACTTACTAAAGAATGTACATAGAAGATGCTACGTGGTTTTTAATATTTGGTAAATTTACTGCTTGAGGTAATTTTGGAGAACAAAACAGCCTTGAGCCTTTGGAAAGTCAGTTTGCCAATAAAATTGCTGGAAAATTGAATATTAAGGAACACATTCAACATTTCTTCTATGCCTTATCTGACTCAGGCTCACTAGCAAGAAAACACGACGCTTTAAGCAAAGATATGGATTAAAGAATGAGAAGATGATCTGGTACGGCAGTATTGTTTGGCCTTATGATAATACCTCACATTAAAGGATTTTTAAAGAATCTTCTGCACCAGTTAGCTCTTTGAAACAACCAAGCATTAGATCCAGTTTTAAGTTCTGGAGACAAAAAGGGGCCTTTTACAAACCCAGTGTAAAATGCATCAATTCCTGGGGCTTATACCAGATCCACAGCCAGTACGAAGGGTCAAATCTTGCTTGACTTTTATGACACAGACCGTTTCTTATTTCCAAAAAAATTCTTCTCTGACCATCAATCCAATTGCCCTGGAGGTAAGCCTAGATGATGGAAAAGTTTTCTGTGAAGGTATATGGAAAAGTGATTTTTATATTAGCTTTCAATCACTTTCCATGGATTATTATTTTTTTTTTTTTTCCTCCACATCTTTAGTTTGTCTGTTTCAAAACAGGTTTCCAATTCTTATTCTCTGCTGGATATTTTACTGTAATTACCTGTAATTTTCATCATGTCTGTCTTTAGATTTCAGAATTCTAGTTAAGAGTCCACAGCAAGATACAATCAAATTAGCTTCATCTGCCTGCAGGAGCTACGATAGACAAAGCTGTAAAAACATCAGCAGTTTTAACCTCAGTGCAACTAAGACTTTAGACACTGTGCATAGAGAGAGTGCTCCAGAAGTGTAGAAAAGATGCACCAGAAAAGTGAAAAATACGCTCACAAATAAAAACTTTCCTTATGCCTTTCAATAAAAGAAAATATCGGTTATCTACAGCATTTAAAGTGGTAAAATTATGACCGGCCCTGTTGAGTAAGAATATAGATTTGTAGTGAGGCTTATTTCATAGTATGTATGTTTGAACAATACTCAAAGGAGACTGTGTAAGTTACACTAATGCTGCAGATTAAATAAAAAAGCAATGCAGGCACTGGAGTACCTTTTCTCTCTTAAAAATCACTTCTCCAACTACACCTTGCTATGGAGAAAGATGTGCTTTTCAGACAAAAGTACTTGAAAGCAAAATAAGTTCATAGCAGAAATGTTGTACTGCTCTCTAATCAGTCATCCATTAGCTCAAGCTCAGCAGCTCTTCTCCCAGGAGGGAAAAATAAGAGCTGGATTTACAAGAAAAATCCAGTTTAATCATTCTTTCACAACCTGGAAGAAATATATGCCAAGAGAATAAATTGTTTGTTTGTTATGACAAAATTTGGGAGAAACATGCTTTTGCAGTGTCATAATGTCTTAAAAATAGTGCATAAAATGAATAAATGTGCCTGATTATGAAATCTAATAGTCAGTGAATGAAGCATCTCAACAATTGCATTTTGGTTTAATGTTGTTTTGTTGTGTTTTTTTTTTGTGTTTTTTTTTTTTTTTTTAAACTAGACAGACAACTTGTAAAGGAAGGGGATATCCATGTTTATGCAAGATCTATATGAAAAATTGTAGCATGAGTCTTCCTGATTCTTCCATAGCTTACTTGAGTGTGATGCATCTCATTCTTATCTGCGTTAAAGACATAAGAATGATGTAAATGCAGAAAAAGATGCAATTCAGGGAATCCACAGAAGGAAAGATATTAGAGCCAAGACCCCAGCATAGCACCAGATACTTAGAAAACTGTAACAGCAGTAAAATATTCTACAGAAACTGAGAAAATCTATCAGGTGTCCCTGGGAAGAAAATAAATGCTTGGAGTAGATACATATACTGTTTGCAATTTCAAGTTTGCAGTTATCTTTCAAAGCACTTGTCTGCACAGACCAGAAATGAAGTCAATAACCAAACAGTATAACATGATGCTATGTTCTTATAACACTCCTTATTCAAGGATGCTGATGGCATTATAATAAATACTGTTGTCTAAATCAACTTGCAGAAAAATAAACAAGGAGCTAAATAGCCAGCAGAGACTTCCATTGTCCTTCTTGAATACCTTCTACAATCCAGAACAAGTTGCAAAGAAAACAACTGTAGCTCTAATGCTTCAGTCCTTAGAGGCTTAAGAGTTAATACATCTTATAGGAGAAAAACAGACTTAGGCTATAGCTGCCTCACAAAGAACTGCAATAACTTACACAGAAATATTAAGGATTTCTTTTTATTTGTCTTCAGATATAAGCCTTAAAGACTCAAATATGCTCAGTTTCTTCCACAACTACCTAGGTTTAAAGTTTTTTTTTAATAAATGAAAGTGGGGTTCATAGCTAAATCCATAACTTCTGAGCAGTAGCAAATATCACGAGATGGCCAATTCTGTGGCAGCAGAATATAACCATACTTCTAATCGTGCCTATCAGTACTACTGCACATTTTCCAGTAGGATATTCACAACAGCCTTTGGTAAAATGGGAAGAAACGCTGTGTTCATGCATGAATGATCACAGCTGTTAGAAAGGATTTTCTGTTTAAGAGCAAAATATGCATGATATACAGATGGACAGACAGCCTGTAGAGGGAGAAGACCTGAATCTGTTTTGCAGATTCCACAACCCAAATAATACTGTGCAAGAGAGAAAACATACGTTCAGAGCTACCAGCCCTCTTCAGATGTTCTCTGAGGAAGAAGAATCTGGAGAAAAATCTCAAAGTAGGGGGTGAGATGAACAGTGGGAGGGAGACATGCTTTGCAGTTTCACAGAGAAATGAAAGTAAAGAAGAAAAATGATTTGGGACTGCACTGCTCCTCACTAATACCAAGAAGCAGTAAATTTACCAACTAAAGGCTTCAGCATATTCTGCAGCTTTCCAATGGCTTTAATGTATAGGACTGGTACCTATATCAGCTACAGGAAAGCCGTATCAGGTTATCTACCCCTGCTGCAATCATGCACCCATTTTTCCAGGTTCAGCACATCACAAATCAAACAAAAAACACACATAGCAATGACAGTGAAGACTGAAGCATTCCACATAGGTAAGTGAAAGGAATACTGTTTTCAATATATTACCTATACTTTCTCTTATTTGTTCTTTTTGTATGCATCCTATTGTTGTTGATTTTGCTGTCATTGGGGTTTTATGTTTTTCCTCATAATCCCCTCCTAATCTGGAGGATCAGTGGTGACTCCTTCACATTTGCATGCACGTATGTGGAAACAGAAAATATCTCTATTAAAAATAAAATAAGCAGAAGCATGTGTTACAATCCTTACATGATTTAATGGTAATCTTCACGAAGACATGTGCTATGTATTTGTTTATATTACTGTTAATTTATTTTTTATTTATTTTTATTTTTTATTTATTTGTTTAATTACTGTTAAGTTTATAATACTGTTAATTTATTATCATACATTTTATTTATTTATTATATACTATATTTATTTATTTATCATATATGATAATTTAAGTGAAATGAAGTGTGCCCTAAAGATAGACAGCAGATGAAAGCTTCTGCTTACACAGGTTCAGAGCACGTGCCTTATAACCACGTATCTTTGATGCAGAGAAAACACTGCACAAGTGATACGTAAAGGCAGAGCAGGATGGGGAAAAAACGTAGCACAGGGGCATGTATAATGCTCTGCAAACCATAACAACTGCCATGCTGCCATTCCAATATTCTAAAGTCTAGAAATGCAAAATACTTCCTAGCTCATGACAGCAAGCTCTTTAAGTTTTATACCTTTATACCTTCAAACTTCTGCGCAGTGCAAGTCAATCCTTTTACCTTGCAAAGGCATATGAGGACTCCATCAGAGGATGGTAGCCATGACCAGCCTGCTTCTCCTCAGTTAAGATATTGTTCCTCACATCACAGAGCCATGAACTAGAGATGTTCTTGTTCCCCTCTGGTGTCATCTTCCTAGTACTGTTATTTCAATTATGAATGTATTTTGAGTCCCACTGTGACACAGCCTTTACTGTTGAATGACAAGGGAATATGGCTTAGCAAAGGCTGATACACCATTAAGTTCTGATGTATCCTAAAATTGTGATTGAAGAGAAAAAGGTAACCAGAATACTCCCTTCATTCACAGTAAAATTCCGAGACATCTTACCTAACAAAATTCTTCCTGTGTAACAGGGAAGGAAGAGCAAACCCATAACTATCAGCTAACAACTTCACAGTATTTCTTTCCACAGATGTGTCTATGATTCTACGTGTGGAGGGATGCTGTCATCTCTCCTTATGCCAAGTAGCCTTTTGATTGCCTCTGGCATCCGTCAACAGAATATCTCATCTCTGTAATTTGTGTTCTTACAATAAAGGCTTGTGAAATGCTGGAAAGCAAACAAGAATGAAGTTATTCCTGTAGAAATAAATATGGGCAAGGCCACACCAGGGAAATTTAAGTATAGGCTTGGAATTAAGTGAGAATGGCAGAGCTGTCATGAAACAATTTCTATCTATTGAAATTATTTTCCAAATGAAAAATAACCTTTACATTTATCCTCCATCTTCTTCCCTTTCCCTCTTGTGTACCTTCACCCCAAACCACTTCACACTGAGCAAAACAACTAGGTATGAAAGAGCACAAAACACAGGAGTATTTAAAAGCAGAATTTCATGAAGCAAAGTTTTAAATTGTTCTTTTACTTCCTTCATGCTCACTTCACTACTTGCTTGGATCAAGGCCTTAATCTCACAAAGCTGTCCTGCTCCCACTGAAGTCAGGTCTTGAATAGGAACAGGGACAAACCTGTACAGCCACAGGCTTCCAGAACAGTGGGCAGAATCTGTTTTCTTCTCCCCTCCTGTTTGCCTCCTCCAGATTAAACAGAGGAAATTCATCTCTAAACGAGAAAGATAATCAGCTACCATTATTCAGAGGTTTGCATCACCAGCTGATAGATTTACTCCTGCCATTTGGCAAAGCTCTACTGCAGGCTCAGCAGGAGATTGTGATTTTAATAACCAAAACAAAATTCTTAGCAAATAATCATCTCCTCACTTTGTGCAATTAATTCCTTGACTGCTACAGAAGGATACTGAAAGAGTGAAAATACACTTGCAGACTATAACAATTATGCTAATCCAGTGAAGATAAAGGATGTGTCGTGTATTAATCAAAGTCCTGAACTTAAGTTCTCATTGTTCTTGGACTAATTGATCAATACAACACTGACTTACACAAGTGCAGGAAGGCTGCCAGAGTTTTACAATTCCCTTATGCAAGCGAATGAAATGCAACATAATGAAGGGTTCCTCAAGTAAGTTTAAAGGAGTATTTTAGAGGAAGATCACTGTCAGAAGGTACAAAGCAGACAGCCTAACTGGTAGGAAGGCAGAATTTCCATCTTCGTGGAGGCCCTGCTGTGCCTGTTCTCTCCCAGCTGTCTTTCAGTGTCTGAAAGATACATGATTACTTCATCTTCATCCTGCTTGTCACACAAATGGATCGCACCATAACACAGACAGCAAGGATTTACAATACTCCACAGCTTGCTATGTAGGTTAATAGCTGATTTCAACTCCCACTGTATGTATGGCTCCCATTAGCACTAATAACTCATAAGACAGAGACAAATACGTTCCCAAAATCTGAATGAGTTATCTTCAAAAGCTTCTTTTGTTAACAGAAAATCTGTATGTATTTTTCTCTAGCACCGTGCATAGAGATCAATAATTGTTGTACTCTAACCAGCAGGAAATAATAAGAATTACAGATACAGCCATTAACAAACTAATTAAGAGAGCCATTAATAAATCCATCTGAATTGATTTCAACCTTTCCAAAGAATAGGAAAAATCACACAAAAGAATCTTCTTTGAGCACTGTGCAAGTTTGCAGGGCAGATAAGTGAACAGTAGAAAAACAGTTGTGATCTATGTATTTGTATTCTTCCATTTGTGAACACACAACATTCTTTAACCACTACAGAACAGAATAAAAAAACCCAAATGCTAACACCAAGCTTGCTTTCCCTTCTACTCTCATGAGTAAAAACACTGAAGTTGGTTTAATATTTCTGCAATTAATAACGCCTGGTTTTAATGGAACCTCCAGATCAAGAGTCAGATTCATAACTGGTACAAACTGGCACGTATTTATGTCACCAGTTAATTCCAATGGTGAGAAATGATCTTACTGAATCTCAGGAAGTTCAGTGTTGTATTACACTTTCATTCTTACAGCCATTCAAGAATCAAATTCTTCTTCGGGAATAAGTTCCTTGCACTCAGTCAAGAATGCAGTGAATTCATTGCTCTATCATCAGATCAAATTTTTCTGAGGTGTCCTTCTAAAACGTCTCAAGAATACATTCAGGTTACAATTGTGTAAGTATGCATTTAGTCGAATAAGTTTCCATTCTAAGGACAAGTCACTGTTTCAGCAATCTTCAATTTCCTGAGAACAACAGAGCTTAATTTTTGGTAAGCACTACTGTCATTGGAGAACGCTAATTTTCGTGTTATAAGCTACTTGTACTTTAAACTGTTACCTGGTACAATTATTTCACAAATTGGCACTTTCACTGAAAAATAATTTTTAACGTCCATTTTTTTATTTTAACAAGAAATTAATTTTATGACTGTACCAAAGATGTTCCCTCCAAATAAGAAATTCATATTCTTTTTTTTTTGATACACTGGAAAGGCAAAAACATAAAACAGGCAATTCAAACACAAAGTTTTAAGGTCATCTTTAAAGTCAAAAACAGATGCCAGCTTTTGAGGAATAGATTCAGAAAAAGCTTAGCATATCAGGAAATAGAACCAGGGAAAGCACAAGCATCAAAGGTGTACGCTGTGAAGGCAGAAGTGATTCTAACTAAAGTTTCTCCTGTTAAAATCAAGGGACTAAAATCTGTTTCCTGTTAAGGCAAAGTAAACCTTAGTATTTCCAGGGAAACTGCTCCACCTTCCCATAAAGATGAGATGTAGCTGAATTTAGTAGGGGTCCTTTGAAAACCAGATGAAAACTATGTTCCACGAGTCCTACCTTCACACACACAGCATCCCATTTCATAAAAGACTGTCCTGTTTTCAACAGAGTATGAGGACATGGGCTCAAATACAATTCAGATATTGTTAATAAGACTTCAGAAGCGCCTGGTTCATTAAATGTGTGCAGAATGCCCTGGTGCACTGAAAGCAGACTGTGGCACAAACTGGAACATTAAACATAGAGCATTCAAGTTCTGGATTTAGGCAAATCAAAAGCATGGAAGCACTTCTTAAGGATCCCCTCCTATCTGCCTATTTACTTCATAATCTGAATCATAAATGCTAAAGAATTTGTCTTCTACCCGTATGTAAGTCTAAAAGCTCACAGCAAATTTGGAATATCTTGTCTCAAGATATGTGAAACACACAGAATGGTCTCATGCAAATGAGAAAGTCAAGTAAAATTTACAATTCAGAGGGGCAGAACTCCAAAAGCTTTGAGAAAGGCTAATTTAATACATCTGTCGTATACAATTACACAGTCAACTGTAGTCCAAAACATCCTTTTTTTTTTCCTTTCCAAACATAAAAGAGGCAATTGCCCAGGCTCAGAATTAAGCATCTGTTTCACAAAACAAAGTTATTAACCTCCAAGGTTTTTATGAACCGATAAAATTTGATCATTCAGAATTGCTCTGTAACAGTTGCTTTCTTCATTACACAAATTACTACAGCTGATTCCTGAACAAAAAGCACTACCACAATTGGACACTTCAAGGTAGAGGGTGGGCTATTATTAACAAAGGGTTGCAGGTGCTTCTTATCTTAAACATTTTGCTGCTGTTTCTGTTAATGGATACCTGGATTAATCTAAGTTTTTTAGATGTGAAAGTTTCAATATTACAGTGAAGAGAAAAAGACACAAGTAGCCCTACATTTTGGAAAACATGGAAATCATGTTTTCAACTTAAGATCAATGGTAAAACACTTATTTCATTGTTAGAATTCTCAAACATCCTTTGAACATCAAACCAGCCAAGAATAAAACATGAAGCACTCTAACCTTCCATTCTTTCAAGCACACCTTCAAATTTGTGAAAAATAAGCCAATCAATCCAAACTTAATGGATTTTAACCAGGCTCTTCAACATGAAAAGAAAGCTAAATTTTCTAAGAGTAAGCCAAGTTCTGACCCTGTGAACTGCCATGTAAATCCAAAGCAATTAACCTGCATCTGGAACAGGAGCCAGTCTACTGAGGCTGTGCCAGTTTTCATACCTGAATTCTTTTAGTCTCTCTGTGCATAAAATTCTTTCAGGAAATAGTTTGAAATTACCTGATCAAAAGCACAATACTAAAGAAAGGCACAGTTTTACTCAATTATAAATTTTTGGAATTAAATTTCATCTCTGTTATATTGGCATAACCCAAGATTAGTTCCAGTAAAATACGTTTCTTTTCCTGCATTACAATTTGAAAAAAAAAAAAAAAGTGTCATTAGTATATAAAAAAAGTGACTCTTCTAGCTCTTGTAGCTCCAGCTAGGTGGCTCTAGACTGTGGGCATCTTCTGACATAAACAAGCAGCAATCTAGATGGAGCAGCACTGAGGAAATCTTGAGACAAATCAACAGGTGCATTTCCTTCTGAACATCTCTCCCTCAAAGGTATTTGATCCCAATATGAACTGTTCCCATCAGGAAGAAAAATTACAGAGCAGGACTGCAGAAAGTCTGTGTGCTTTAATAGGAACATTCCCCAGTCTGTCTGTGGAAAGTTATCAAAAAGTTTGAAATCCAGCATAATTCCCTTGAGTCAAAAAATAAGTCTACCAAAATAGTTACAGACATACTCCACGTTTTAAAGGCTCCATAGAAAGCCAATGAGTGAGAAATACCTCTTGTCCCTCCACAGAACTAATTAAATAGAATATCTTTTTATTTCATTCAGTGCAGAGAATTTCTGAAATCCCACTTTAATCAAACCTGAGTCCTACTGCTCCTCTGAGGCCCAGTTTTTTTCAAAGCTGTAAACTTCTGCCAAGGCTGTGTTAATTTTGCTCCATTTTTTTCCTGAATTAATAGTCAAATTCGAATAGTTTTACACTGTCTCACATATTCTTTTTTAATATATGCTTCTTTTTTTTTTTTAAATATTCTGCTTTGTGCTAAAACCTATCAGATGTGTTACCAAAGAAAAGAAGATACGTGGGATAGGTGGGCATAATGAGGATGGTGCAGGAGCTGTCAGAAGCTAGGAATGTAGTTTCATGCAATAATCTATTGTATTCAACCACAAGCAAGCGTCCAAGAGTTCAGTAGTTATGAATGTGGTCATTAGGATTTAGCTCTCAACTCCAGACGACAACATTACATGCCCATATGTATTCAGTGCAGGAAAACAAAACAGAAACCTATCAAAACCACACCTAACAGCATTAATATGCCGTATCAATATAATGGAGATGCTCTGAACTGCTACATCATGTTCCAAAAACAGCAGCTAAATGAATCTCTACAACATTTTTTTCTTTCCGTCCCCTCAAAAGAAATAAAAGTAAACAAGGAGGTCTTTGGCATGTTAACTATGGGGTTGAGTAGGCAAACAGCCCCCCAAGGGAAAACTGCCTCTGAACAAACTGCCCACTAGATATTCAATGGGAACACACAGGAGAAACTACTGAATTATTCTCGTGTCTTAAATCATGTCTCAGTAGCCAGTGTCTCTAAATGATGTGTAATCAGCACACCCACCTGCAGCTCCTAAGCATTTGAAAAAATAGCAGGCCTGGGGATTTTTAAGAGGAAAAAAAAAAAGATTTTTCCTGAAAACTGCAAATTTGGTCAGCTTTGAAATAAATTTGACTTCACAGTATGTTATAAATTATAAGAAAGTAATGTAAGAAAGCAAAATGAGGAAAACCAAGCACCACTTTCTTCCTGGGAGCATCAATTTGTGGAAAGAGGAAATCCTAAAAAGGAAATGGATATTGCGATATTAACCAGCTCTGAATCAATGTAGCAAGAATTAAACTTCAGGAAGCAGATATGGATTTTGCTGTACATGCAATGTAAAATCTTTGTTCGGGAATGAGAAAAAACTACCTAGCATGGTATCAGCAGTTTGCTTAACCCTAGTAAAGGAGAAGGTTGTTCAGTTCTGTGATCAATGAACGCCTTAAGAACAATGAAATCAATAGGATGCTGCTTGAAAAGGACACAAGGACTTGCAGATTTTCAGTCCCTTTGTGCTGCTCCATAGAAGGCAAGAAAAAGGAAGGCTGATTCAACACAGATACTGGTCCCCACCCTCCCGTGCCACTGACAATTCTCATCATTTATTGCCATCTTGTTCTTCCTAACACTCCAGCCCCTCTGTAGACAGGACATCCACAATACTTCTCTGCTATTTTTCCCCATAATCTCACCTGGTATTTGTATTGCTTTAGGAACTTCACAGGGATATCATGTATTCCATCCTTTCATTTTAAGCTTTTTATTTTGCACATATCAGAAAAGTGCAGTATAGTGACAAGCTGAGGCGCAGGGGATATGAGAGAATCCCCAGTTCTAGCAGAAGCTAACAGTGAATTTGAGTATACAGAGTGAAACAAAATCCGAATTAAAAACAAAGGTCATTTACAATGAAAACAATAGCACAATTTCAAATGATTCTGCACCTTTCATAGACTGGCAACCAGTTGCACTATTTACTTTTTGTCTCCTATCTTCATGCATTAAAAATTTATATAATAAAATGGTATATAAATCTTAAACAGCTCGCTGAATTTCTTAAAGATCAACTTGAAGACGTGAATACAGATTTAAAAACATAAAAAAGCAGAGGCTACACTTCTTTTCTAGGTTTAAGTCAAAGTGCTGCTTAAATAGAGTTGTTAAGTATGAGATCCCTCTCTTCTTTAAGTGAAACCAATTGAAGCCAAAACTTAAAAGATCACTTGATTAAATTTTGGTGCAATATTAATAGTTCCTAATATCATATCAGCATTCTTAAAGCCCAGCCAAGATTTGGTCCACTGAGCTGGGAATTGTAGTAAAATTTTCAGACAATTCAGAACCCAGATTTTCTGTTGCTCTGCTCTCTCAGTTGGTGTGGGAGGTTTCACAGCATTCAGCATTCACCACCTCCCACTGCAACATTTCTGGATGGACTTTCTTGAAAGCACGCATCAAAATGCTGAGACTAACTCAACATCTCAATACTCATTCTGGTGCCTAAGTTCAAATTAAAATGCTTCTGCAAATCTAGCTTTCGTCTACAGAATGAAGAAATATAATCTCTAAGTAGATGCATCTGTACAATATTGTTATCTTAAAGAAGTCAACCAATTAGAGAACAGTTTCTGCCTCAATAATTCAATAAATATTATATACTCCATGTTTTACTTTTATTACAAGGAAGTAAAAGATATTTTAGTTGAAAAAAAGCTACCATAGGCTGGGACTGGAAAGCAAAATCCTTGAGCAGTTCCTTTGAGGACTTCACCAAGTCTGACAATTGCTATCTATATCTATGGGGTATCTTTCTGCCCATTGAGATCACTATTAGCCAGTAAGCTTGCCCTTTCAATTCACTCAAAGCTGCTACTTCAATCTATTCCATCTGTGCTCTCTGAACCTTTCATTTCCAATAGGCTCAGACTAATTCTGAGCAGGCAGGGAAGCTGACAAGCTCTACCTGTCTTTCACATCCTTAAGGCTACATGCTGACATAAATAGAAATGATATGACTAGAAATAAATATAACGATACTGCTTTCACACAACAAAAATATTTATTTGCATCCCATCAAGGATTAATTAGGTATTGGACCATGGCTCAAACAGCCATTTAACCCCACACTGGTTCAACCATTCAGCTGTAATAAAATAAAACTCTTGTGAGCTTTCAGATTTTGAGCAAAAAAGCTGGATGCCTCAAGAATCAAGATGGACATCATTTTAGAAAATTACTACTCCAATGCAGATTAGTCAGCCCTCTTAATAGTCTTTGCATCTCTATACACACAAACTACAGCAGTAATACTGGTGACAGCTTTATAATTCCCAGATGGCATTTGTCTACTAGTGCGTACATTCTGGCAGTGGAAGAGAAAACAGGTCGGAAACAGGAAGCCCACACAAGATATGATGAGCCATTAAGACTAAGCGATTTAGTCACAGCTCTAGTTCATAAGGAAAGAAAAAAAACAAGTGACTAAGAACTGGGAACTGCCTGAGTGATAGGCAGATGTGAGAGATCTCATACAATAGTAGTCTGTAAAGCTTAATACAGAACAGAAAGCCAAAGAGAAATTGCTAGGCTGGCCCGGGTCCATGATTATGAAAAGGGGATGCTCAGCTTTTTGGAAACACTTGAAACAGCAGCCATTGGCTGTAACTGAAAGTTATCACAGCTACATGACTGAGGCTAGGAACTGAAGTCCAAATTTCTTCCCAGAAACACCCATGTGATCTCCAGTATCACACTGCAGTCTCTTATCACTGCTACAGAATTTTGGCCGGATGAAGAATATGAAGATGTCTTCAGAACCTTTCAGCTCGCTCATCAAAACATTCAGCATACAGCCAAGCAGTGTCTATTTCAGTTTGGAGTATTATAGCTGAATCCCAAGGCATAAAGATCAGCGATCACATTATCAACTTCCTTGGTGGCCTTTCCTGCCCCTCTCAAAATTTCAGCTAAGTCACAGAAAGGAATATGCTGAGGGAAAACTGGGATAGTGTTTCTTACTGATAGTCATGTCTTTGTCTAACTTGAATGACTTTGCCTTCGTTATTCTAATACTTCTTTCAAAACTGTTGATGATTTGTTGATTATGGAATGTGAAGTTACTTTGACAAGGCTAATCAATCAGCTGAATACAGCAATCACAGATATTCCAAGTGATGAATGTCACGCTTTTAACCATTTAGGATTCATTCCCATGCCAATCTATAAGCTTCTACATCTGATTTCTCTAATCACAGTTTTTCTACAAAGGAATGAAAATGAAAACACCAGGGAACAGATTACTGGAGGTGCTCAAGTACAGTGACAGTGCTATGCCTGTGGAATGCAGTTTTTAAATTCCAGGGGAGTCTTCTTATAACTATTCTCCACATTCAAATTTTATCATTTCCGTACATTTCCTCTTGAAATCTGGATCTTGACTCCAAAAGATTTATTGTTTCTATATTTTCACAGCAATTAACAGTTTTAGTTGAGTATAAAATACTACATCATTTCATTATCACTTCCTCCCAAGTTGCAGGGTGTCTGTAGGACCTCACAATGCAGTACCACCTTTTTTCTTTTCTTTTACCAGAACCAGAGCAGAAGGCAAGGTCTATTTGCAAGAGCTATGCAACCTCTGAAAACAAATGTCAACTGAGGAGTAAACAAAAACCATGTCAATATCACTTTCTGCCAGCAGGTCAAGGAAGGACATCAAGGGCATTTGCAAAATGTAAGAGCTTCTATTATGCAAAGAAAGGAATGCTAAAAAAAAAAAAAAAAAAAAAAAAAAAACAGACAATTATGGGGAAAAAAAAAAAAGCAGAAATCTATTTTATCTGCTTGCAACATGAGTTAAGAATAGATGGATGGAATTAAGTTTGATCTGTGTTATGATAAATTCTGACATTTCAATATTTTGGTTTGAAACTAAACATTAGAATTTCCATTGTCCTCCACCAGAGATGTTTCACCATTTAAGAGTTTCAGAACATTTCATTTGTTTTGCTGAGGAAACCAAAGCTCAATAACAGAAGAGACTGGCCAAAGTTCCTCTCATGAGTTCTTCTCAAACAGCACTGCTATCCTTCCTGTTTGCATCTTATTCATATGAAGGAGCTTAAAATAAACCCCAAAGACTTGAAGGGGAACAGGAAGAATGCAATATTTCTAACACCTGTACCACCTTCAAAAAAAAAAAAAAAACACAGGATTAAGTGGTTTTTAACATTACTAATACAGATGTTTAAAATCAGGTGGGTTTCTTTAACAGATTAGTAACACAGCTTATGAAAGGAAATAAAATCATCTTTATCACTCCTTTTCATAAAGAGCTTTGATTCCTATATACCATGCCACTGTCTGAAAAGATTTAGATAATTTATTAATTTAACATTAAGGGATGGGATCTAGGTAAGCTCTACAACATATTTAACTGCAGAGATGCTTTTATCTCATTTTTATTGTTTTCCATTAAGATGCTCTTATTCTCTATTCTAACAGAACTCGGAGTTCTTAATGCTGTCCAGTGACCAGGGCAATCAGAATGCTATGTCCCAATTTGTAACTCAGCCACTGAGAAGTAATTAATCACTTCTAACATGGTAAAACGTACATCTCATCTGAGAAGAGGGTCAGGTGCTAGCTAAACAGCAAGTAAACAGATCCTTCTCTAATGAACCTGCATTCAGAGTAGACAAAGGGGAAGAGAAAGAGAGTTGAAGTAATTTTCCAAAGGTTACAGAAAGCCAGCGGGTTTCCCTGACACCTAAATCACCATAGCAAAGCGCTGCATTCCTCAGCTTTCATAAGAAAGAAGAGAATGCCAGTGAGGGGAAACTACTGCATTTCTGCAAATGGACAGTAATATCTGACAAAAAAAGGGACAAGAAATAATGCTTAATAAGATCATTAAAAGCAACAGCAAAGCAACCTAGCACTATCAGTCATTTTCCCATCAAAAAGAGATATTTCTGATTCCAGAAAATCAAGTGGTATGTAATCATCATTTTTCTTGCAGAAGCCAATGTTCACAGATAGATTTTCTAAAAAGATTCTGTTTATTTTTTAAGAACAGGGAGCATGCTGTCAGGGCTGTAGTACAGCCTGGCTCAGTGGAAACCCATTAAAACCACTTTAGTGGGCAGATGGTGTCAAAGAGTCAGAAGTATATAACAGCATCCTACTGTGCACAAGTGTTCTGTATGCAAGAAATCATCTCTTATCAGACAAGTGCTGCAGGGGACACAGTCAACCACAAAGGAGAGAGCAGAGCACAGCTGAAGTCATGATCCCTGTACAACTGTTTGCCCAATGGTATGGACAAGGGTATGGAATAAAAGAGTCTTAACTGATAAACCCTTAGTAAGCAAGGGAATGATCTATGGAGAGCACTGTATCAAGCTTTAAAAAGCAATACTTGGCTTCTGTGAATCATTGAAGGCATAACAACTGTTTCACTAACAAGGACACCACAAAGCTCACACCAGCTAAATGTCCATTAAATCTTGGAAAAAGCACTCTTGCCACTAGAATCTAGATGACAAGATCCAATCAGTCATAAATCAGATGTGTACCAACTCACTATACTGGGAGATACCTCCTTTGTATGTGTTCCTTTTCCAAACTCTTCTATAGAGGCTAGGCCAAGTTCTGATGTTTACATTTGAGCCAAATTCTGTAGGCAAACAATATCTAACAAAGAGCCCACTCTATGATCTGAGTTAAGAGACCCTAAAGTGAGTAAGACAGTGACAATTGGTGTAAACATGACAGGGCAGTGAAAACTCTAGAAGTCCTCATCTTGTGCTGCTTACAGAGTAACGGAGTGTGGTAATAAACTTACAGAATGCACACGCACCTCTGCCCTCCACTGGACAGAATAGGAATTGCTCAGTTCGCCCTAAGTCCCGTATTGCTGATCATATCAAGACATCCTTTGCCAGATCGAGGGGGTACACGCTTCTGAACTCAAGCAAGCTTCTGTAAATGTGCTAAAGATGACAAGCAGGTAACTGATAATGTGGTTTTGGCTTGGGGTTTGTTGCTGTTGTTTTGGGTGGTTTTTAATTTCCTTTTTTTTTTTTTTTTTTTTTTTTTAAACATATTTATTACATTATGAAGTGTTATCAGAGCTATTTAGCTCCACATTGATCCTCGCCCACTGAGAGCTCAATTCTAAGAAACTTTAAAAAGGGATCTAGAAGGACCTGTGAGAAAGAGAACTGACAGCAGAAGGAAAGAAGAGGGCCTACATTTTGCAAATTTAAAGTATGGCATTGTCCTAGCTGAGCCACTGCCAACCATTTCTACAAGATCTGTACAAGAACCAAAAATGAGCGCAATCTTGCTGAGCATCTTTCATGTAGGCAATCAATCATCTGCAATACAGAAAACTACCTCCAGAAATCTTTCTAGAAATCTTAATTTTAAAAAAATCTAGTCTAGGAGTGTGAAAGCCAATATACATCCTCAGAGAATACAGAAAGAGCCTCTCAGGAAGTTAACTGACCCAGCAGCACAGATGTCTGGTTGAGTTGCTCATGACTACTCCTACCTTGCTTCACTGAGCCACTATTCAATGCTGATTTTAGCAAACCTGTGCTGGAGTAGATTAGAAACATTCACATTATCAACTGCTGTGTCCAATGTATTAAGGTAATACCAAACTGTTCAGAGAAATGTACTTTACATTATTGCAGTTAGCCTCACTACAGTGGTTTTTCATCAAACCTTTTTAAGGACAAGAACAAACTAACATTTCTGAAAGAAATCTAGACCATCTCACATAGTACTGTCACAAATGTTTTAGCTTACAACCAAAGAGAAACCAGGATGTACTCTGAATGCATCCTTGCTACATTTATTTTCTCAGTGTTCTTTTCTAGCTTGCACACATGAGATGTCTGGCACTGGTTTCACAACGCTGCTCAGATGTTCCATGAATCACCACTGCTGTGTGGGCCATGGCTGAAAAACACTGCACCAGAAAACTCTGTCTACACTCTGAATTAAAGCTTGCCAGAGGCAATGAAAACATGTATACTGATTTAAATATGATCTGGGATCACACCCACAGTGGACCTACAGCTGGACCCAATATCTTATATCATAGACCTGGAAGTTATATCATCCTTTTGTGTATGTTGCACTACTAAATTGCAGAATGTGTGGTGCTTGGGCAAGCCTCCAAGCTGTACTCTTTGGAGTATGAAGGCTTTCAGTCCATCAGCTCAGCAGGACCAGACTAGCACCTTACATTGGAACCAAGCCTATTCAATATAAGAAGAAATCAATTGTCTTTCTAGAGTAAAATTTCTCCCTACACAGGAGGCTGAAGCAGCCTAACATACTCAAATATGAACCTTAAATCCACTCATAATAATCAGCATTATCTAAATGTCTCTGAAGTATTTCAAATCCACTTCATTCTGAATTACTATTAATACTGCAGCAGGCAACATTATTAAGATTGGTGAAAATCAAGTATTTTAATGTAATGCATTATAAACCAAGCCTGCAATGAATCTCAGGTACCTCTTGAGCTTTTCTGCAACCAATCTGTCTGGAGTCAGGTTTGTGCATCCTAGGACCAGTGACAGACTGTCTCTAAACGTGGAATCCACAACCACCTCAGGAGGTTGATTTAATGTGAATGCAGCTGAAAAGTCAGGTTATCTTTCGATTCTTTTATTAAATAAAACTCATCCTTATTGAATAAAGCTACTTTTATTAACATCTAAAACATTGGTTGGTGTCACAAAGCCTGACAGTCCCAGGGAAATAATAACAGAAAAGACAAGTAAAAAATGAGAACATTACAGGGAAATACTAGAAGCCAAATCACATTAAGCGAGTACTGCAGCTGACAAATAAAACATGGGGCTAGCTGTAGAATTTTTTTCTTTTGTTTGTTTTTGTTTTGTTTTTACAGAATTCATTATTTTTCTAAAAGAAACCAGAACTGGGCTTCTCCCAGAAGTATGCTGGCAAGAAACAGAATGCAATGTGCAACTCAGTTTCTCCTTCCCTCGCATAACACCTGAAAAGGCAGCGAGTTCGGTGTAGCTGAGGCAAAGAACAAGAACTTTGCCTTTATGGAAACAGCTTGAACACTAAGCTAGGAAGATTTCTTCTATCTCTCGGATTTTCAGGTTAACCTGTTTTGATTTCTGCATACAGACAGCGCCTAGGAGAATTGCTCTTACTGACCATACTGGCACTTTATGATCACCTAAGTAGCAGCCATCTGAAATCAGCATGCAGTGTGTTTTCTATACATCCCAATTGCACAGCAAGAGCAGCAGGTGCCTGGGAGCAGTCTGCCCACAAGTACTGTCAGCACAGTTACTTTGAGAAAAGCCACATGTCCCTCATCATCACCATCAAAATCTGTCAACACGAATTGAAATTCGATTCTGAACTCCCATCTAGGCACCATAAGGGAGGGTTGGAGGAGAGAAATATATCTTAAATCAAATATAATAACCTTCAATTTTATTCTCACGTACAATGCCATTTTCCATCCCTGTGTTATCTGTGTTCCAGAGTAACGATACAAAGTAAGCAGTGCTGAAAGACAAGTTGTTGCACTCCTCAGCTTCTCATTTTCCGTTTCTATTTACACTGGGTTCACAGCACACTTCACTGTCACTTCAGTCTGCACACAAATATCATCAAAATGGCCCGCAGCATTCTGAAGATGGAACACACCCAACAAGCTCAGCTGCCTTGCATTTTGTGCAGCACTGCTCCCACTGAAGCCAGTGGATGTACAAGGGAAGCTAAAAGGAGACTATGGCTTCCTGTACAGCTACAGTTCACAAGGATGCAATGCACTGAAGTCATAATGAATTCTTTCAGGATATTCAACATGTTCTGCCATTAAGTATCATCACAAAAATCAGTGAAATAGCAGAGAGAGAGTTTGGCCATAGGAAGAGAAAAACATTCTATAACATGAGAATCCATGGGTTCAGGAGGTTTCACAGAGTACTAAAATATACCAAACTGAACCTTTAGGGGTTGGGTTTCTAGGAGATTTCGCCTCCCCCCCCCCCCAGCCTTCCCATAACAGGTGATGGGCATCACTGTGAACAGAGCATCCACAGCCTGTACAGAGCACTCTTCAGAGCATGCAAGGTAATTTTGCCCAACACATTTGCCAAGCCATGCTTTTATAAAAACCAAGGGAAAAAAAAAATTAGAACAGCAGCTATGTGACCTGAGATCTCATTGAAAAGAGGCTTGCAGGAAAATTTCAGCCCAGGATGACAAAGAACATGGAAAGCTCATCAGAACGCAGGCTGTAAGTCACTACAATATTCTTGGTTTTGCTGCTCTCAACTTAGAGCTGAAATTTGAAATGAATATTTTAATTTGACAACATACATTCATAATGTAAAAGGTTCCTTAGTCTTAAGCCCCACGGTATACATCCTATGTATATATATATATATATATATATACATAGGATGTATAAATATTAGGAGATTTAAGTATATAATAAACTTGTACCAAGCATGGAATTTAGTGTTTACAGTACTACAATTTTTGTTCTAGCTGAACAAAGCTAATGAGAGATCTTTCCCTTTAGCAAGGGACCAAATGCCCACATTATGGAACCTGTTTATATTAGTGTGAGTTTCCACATCAGCTGGGCCTGGCTACATTTTAAATGAAGGTTTCTGGGGAATCTGTTTCTCAGGTGACACCAAATAGCAACAAGCCCAGCTGACTGAGGGCAAGCATTAGCCCCCTCCAACTGGTTCAAAAACCTTCTAGTCAATGACAAAGCTGCAAAATGGACCTGTGTCCCTAATTACAATTATATAGCCTTACAGCCTCTCTTGGGGATAGAGAGAAATGTATGCATGCATGTTTATATTTTAAGGCTGAAAACTTATTAAAAAGCAAGGATTATATCATCAGTGACAAATTGTCTGATAAGAACATGAAGCTTTTTATTGAAAACAACATTTCACTTCTCAGGCTGGAGCTATTTTCTTTGTATACAAGATAAAAGCAAAGCAAAACTGCAATAGAATTTTCAAGTCTTCAACATCATTACCTGAAACTGCACAGTGAGAAGGTGTGTTGCCATGGTTCTGAGTAATCAGCAACAGACCTGTGCACAATAGACAGCTGATTGCTGTTGTAGGTTAGAAGATCCTGTATCTCTTTAAGAAAACTTTGTTATCGTGTCATAAATTAGAGTTTTTCTATTAGTAACAGAAAGGCATCAAAGAAACATGCCCTGTAGCAGTAAAAAGTATGTCCTGTTGTTGGTTTTTAATCTTTTTCAAGGGGGCAGAGGAAGAATCAACCTCACACACTGTCTATTTCATGCTGTAAATCTCCAGAGCACTCTGGTCTTTTCACAGTGTACTAAGGCATACAAGTGCGGATAGAGTCTGTTACCCAGCACAGACATAGACAATTACATTAAAGATAGAAGATATCTGTATTACTGAAGAGCAGGAAATCCCTGCAGTCGTACAGCAGCATGTAGATATCTGAAGTGCAAAATAAATAACACAGAAGATGCCAGTAATTCTAATGGGATCTTCTGTATCCAGTTTCAAGAAATATCAGATTTAATGAGACTTCATAATATCCAGGAAAAAAACCCTCACCCACCAGTTTCTACAGCATTTTCTTTCTACCTAAGAGACCTCCTATCCAAGCTCAATTTTCTGCCTGTTTATCTTTCAAAGGAGACGTAAGTAAGGTCTAAGAACAAATTCGTATCTGAGTGTTATTGTTGCTGAGATGGCAGTAAAGAAAGCACTGAACTCTGTGGGACTGCAATGCCTCTCATACTCTGACATTTCAGTAAGCTGCCATCGCAGTCAAACACTGTTATTGCAGTGTTAAAGCTGCAAACTGAAACACATTCACACACACACAAAAAAAAAAGATGAAAAACTTCATGTTCTTACTGCGTTGTTAGCCTATCTGAAGCACTGATATTGCTCATAATGAAGTACATGATTTACAGTCTAGCTGGGCAATCAAAAGCTTCTTGTGTGCAAAGTGGAAGCAGTCTCAGACTTCCAACTCCTGTTGCTAATGCGTTTCCAATCACAACTTTTAAACTGTGCTCATGTAGGCACTGCAGTTAAGTTACATTGGAGAAGACTTATTTTGTTCCCTTCCTTCTCAACCTGTTCTAAAGGAAGAAAGGGATGTGTTCTGTTTGTTTTATAGGGAACCACCAGAGAAATAGACAGCTGTGTATTTTCCCTTCTGTCAGTTCAGTTTTGGGTACAAAGTAATGAGTAAAAACAACTCACTTCATCAAAAAGGAAAGTGTTGACATCTTAACGTACGAAAAGGTGTTACAAGTAAGCAACACTTAATTTGATCAGTGAGCTCTCTCGGAGCAGAACTCCTTACTAGTATGTTTGCAAACTCACAGATTAAATGCATATGCTATTATTCCTTGCTGAAGACTGAGCACATGGTGGGAGCTTTCGATTTTGTTTCCCTGCCAGATTATAGCTGTTAATGTACAATGCCTTCTCAGTACATTTGTCCCAACTTACATCACACAGAAATGCTCGTCTGAAGTAAGTACTGCAAAAAATGCGTTCACCTTTTGGCCAAGGCCATCACCGAGAAGTTCAAAAGAGGCCCACACAAATGAGTACATTGAATACATGCTGGTTTTCTCTACTGTAAACACACTTGAGGGCAACAAGATAACACGGAGTCCTCCGAAGTCATGCTGTCAGGACATTCAAACTCTATTCAGTGTGCAGAACACCAGGCGCCTGCTTCAGGCTCACATCACAGCTTTTAAACATTTCAGCACGCACATATTTCTCCGGTTCAGCAAAACACTGCCAAGCCTGAGATACGGGATTTTTAATCTGAAAAATTACACAGCTGATAACAGCAGAGCAGCAAACTCCAGCAGCCCATACCCCAAAGATTTCAGATTTCAACAGAACCCTTCACTATCCAAAACTGAATTACCAGCTCATGTGATCATCAGCATCAGGAGCAAAAATGTACCCTACAGGTAAAAAATGTTCCAATAAAGGGGTACAGGAAGGAAAAATCTTGCCACTTAGGATTTCCCATCAAGATATCTGTTTTTTTTTTTTTTTTTTTTTTTTTATACTAACACTTGACTTGTCCCAAATCCTCCAATCATTAATTGTCAGTAACAACATTCAAGGCATCACAGAGAGATAGGACAGAATCTGCGTATAGAAAATAAACAAGATGCAATAAGACAGACAGAGATGGAGACTTACCTTTTGAAAAAAGTGCTGCCAGGCTCAAGAGGAGAGGTGACAACAGATGCCCCATATTGCTAATCCCAGCAGTGCACATCCTAGGGTTTGTGGGAAGTTAGGGCTCAGTCTCACACACTTCCCAGTCAAAATAAAAATCAGTCCGCTGGAGAGGCTGCATTTTCAGAAAAGGTCATGTTGAGCACAAAAAACATTTCCTTCGGAGAGAGGACTGACTTCTTCACCTCGAACCCTCCCCTAGCCTCCCTCCTAGCTTCAAGACAGATGACGCCGTGAAAACCCGCTCCTTTCAGTGCAGAAATAGGAACGGCTCGGCTCGCAGCCCGGAGCGGTGCCGCTGCACCAAAGTTTACCTCTGGCTGCTGCTGATCAGCCCAGGGATCATCCGAACACGGAGGCAGGTTTGCTATCGTTGTTCTCCCGGCTTTTTTGGCTTTTTTTTTTTTTTTTTTTTTCCCTCCCCTCTCCTGAAGTTCTCAGTTCCCTCATAGACTTGTCTGACTTTCTGCACGAGAGGGAGGGGGCGAACGCGAATCCCCTCCGAAGGCCATGGCCGCGGACCGCTCAGTGCGCTCGGGGCCGGCGGGCGCAGCGGCCGGCGGGGAGCTGCCTCCCCAGCGGATGCAGCGCGGCTGGAGCCCGGCTCGTGCCGCCCGCCCCGGCCCTCCCGCCCGCCCGCCTCCGCCGGCCCCGGCCCATCCTACGCGAGCCGCGCTTGCTATTGACAGAGGCAGAGATTTAAGTCGGGGAGCGCCGCGAAAATAGCCAGAGAAAAAAAAAAAAAAAAAGACGACGAGGCAAACAAATAGATAAATAAGCCCACCGCCCAAGCCCCGCCTCGCACCGGGCAGCCCGGCAGCCCCAATCCGCGGGCAGCGGGGCGCGGAGCGGGGCGGAACGGGGCGGAGCGGGGCCGCCCGGTCCGGCCCCGGCCCCCGGAGAGCGGAGAGCCGAGAGCCACCGCCCCCGCCGCCCCCTGCCCAGCTGCCGGGGCTCCACCCGCCCGGAGCCGAGCCGCAGGAGGCAGCCCCGAGCCGGGCGCCCGGAAGCGCCGCGATGCTGCCGGCACCCAAACGACCCTGCGGCTGGGGCTGCCGGAGCCGGCCGAGCACGTTGCTTTGGCACGGTGTGCTGCAGCACGTGGTTGGGCTTAGAGCTCTCTCTCGCGTTTTGAGCTCTCCCTCGTCTACCGAATCTGTCGTGAGCCGAGCAAAACGCGCAGACAGAACGGGAAAATAGCGTGAAGACTCTTTAGTAAAGTGCGCAATAGCTATTGCAAGAACAGCAGAAATAATGCATACAGTTACCTAAATAGTGTTCACAAAATTACAAGAAGTAACTGCTCTGAGGTTTCCCTTTGCAGCAGATACAAGTGCTAGAACAGTTCTGCTAAGCCAAACCTTTAGTTGAGCTTAATGAGATTTGCATTATGCTTGGCAGACAGAAAAGCAGCAAAACCCAATTTACTGCAGCCAACTCTAAACAACATAAATAAAAATGTAGCTACAAGAACTTATAACCACTTTGTCCCTTCATAGAATACATGCCAGGGAATACAAATATTTTTCTGCAGTAACACCTGCTCTGCTGAAAGCTTTAAGGCTGGTCATTCAGAATAAACTTTGAGACTACATGCTTTGCCAGCACTCAGAAAACACCATCAACCACACAATGAGAAAATGCTGTATTCAGGTGACAGTGCAGATCCGTTCCGTAAGTTAGTGTCAGTTTCAGAAGTAGCACCGATCCCAGAGAAGTGCCCAGAGCTAAATGAAACAAATCTCTGGAAATGACATTGAGGAAGCAGACAGACCATCTCTGAACATGAACTCTCTGAAAAAAGACAGAAAATGCAATTGACACAACCTACAGCCAAAATCCTTACAGTGTCATCCAACATGAAGAGAACTGATCTATAGTAATTCTCCTATCCAAGATAAAGCAATCAGCTTTTGGGGTGGAAGTCAATGCCCAGCTTGATTCAGAACGCAGGTGGAGTGTGCCAGCATTAGCTACCAGTTCATCTGCATTCCAAGGAATAAAGCTTCACATATTCTACAAAAAAACAAACAAACAACCAAACAACCTCACACAAAGGAAGAGTTTTCTCTCCAGCTGTGTGCCGTGGCAATGTGTTTGTTACCAGCTTTCTTTGAGGAAAAAAAAATCTTCTGGACTAAAAAAAAAAAAAAAAGATAGTTTTTTCCTTACAGTTTCTGGCTCTACAGCCATCACATGGTATTTGCTGTTCATACAAAACTGGGGATGGTTTGTCCTACTGCCTTCCAGTCACAGAAGTAACAAAGAGGACAAAGATAGAACTGCAGAAGCAGTTAGAGAAATGCAGAGAGAGAGCAAGTTTTAGTACCATATTGCAAGATCACGTTATTCTTCTTGTTGTTCTGCAACACCATCAGTGAGCCAGCAGAGCTGGAAGCACTGTTTAAGTTTCCAGCAAAAACATTGGAATCCAGGGAACCAACTCCAGGATGTTACTTAGTGCACAGATTTATTTCTAAATTCAGTTTCATAAATTCAACCTATTTTTTTATTTCCTTAATGTTTGTAAAAGTCACTTTAAAAGGTCAGCAACTAACGATTCAATTCTATGCCTCACTGGCCTTTTCACCTCAAAGCGCTCTTCAGAAGCTAAACTTTTAGTAGGAGGTAACGCACGCAGTGTCCTGTCAACACCCTCCTCCTCCTCCACTCTCTCCCTATCCTCATCAACCAGCTCCATGTCCCAACCCTTCCAAGGCTGCCTTCCTTATGAGCATTCTGTTGCCTCCAGATGCTAAAGACACAAGGACGCAACTCCTGTGCAGTCACCCTGCACTCCCTGTGCAGTAGATGTCCTCCCTTTGCTTCAGAGGATGTTTTACCAAAGGGCAGCTAAAGGTGAGGCCACTTGCAAAGTTTCACTTTGTGTTGTGTCCCAGTTCTGATGTCTCACCATAAGCACAGGTGACAACACTTGAACAATACAAACTCCAACCTCGGCATCTGATGCTCTGTGATCAGTGATGGAAAACTTTCCTAGATGGAAAAAAATACCAATTCCCACTATTCAGTAATGAGAAAACCTCTTGTTTTATTAGCAATATGCAAGGCAAGCATGCCTAAAATTTTCTGGGCAATTAACACAAGTAATTGTGAAGGAAAAACAGGCTTTAGCAAAACAAGACAATGAAGGGGGACAATGAAGAGTCTTACAGAACTGCATCTCCACAACCTATGGCTGACCAGAAAAGCAGAAAAATCTGTATCTGACAAAGTAATGGGAAAATCCATTGTTACTCTGAGACTACTGTTTCATTGTCAATGCAATATATCAGTGGATAGATACAATCTGCTTATGTAATTAAAATTACAAATTCTTCTAATCTGTTCACTGATTCACCTCCTTTTTCTGTGTTTAGTTTTTTTTTTCCCCCTGCAAGACAGAACTGCAGGGGTTGGAAGAGACCTCAAGAGACCACTGAGTCCAACCCCCTGCTAAAGCAGATTCCCTACAAGAGATCACACAGGTTGGTATCCGGATGGGTTTTGGATATCTCCAAATAAGGAGACTCTGCAGTCCCTCTGGGCAGCCTGCTCCAACACTGTTCCCTCACTAACAGGATGGAAATACAAGTCTAGCAGAGGTCCTATTCACACAGCAAAGAGCAGACTTAAGAACAGAATATAGCCAAGTAAGCTGGGAAAAAGTATTTCTCAGCCCACTCTTTTTTCGCTCCTACGTATTTGCACATCAGTGGAGAATTTTGCTCAGTATTTAAGTATTTCAGAAGCAGAAAAATATAAATACATATTTATACAATATATATATATACGAATATGTAGGAACAGAACACGTCCATGATCTAAGAACAAACAAGTAATTTCAAAAGCCAATTGTATTCTAATAATTCTCTTTCTGTCCAAAGAGCTGAAATATTGGGGCATGTTAAGTGGAGCAGTAGCCTTCTAAACAGAACAGGTACACATTTTTCTCCAAAAACTTTCCATTATAATGAGAGAAAAATTCCCTGCGCTGAAGCCCCTGTATACTTGACAATTGATTTTTAGAAACAGATTTTTATTGCTCCCTCTTTCTCCCTCAATTGCTTGAAGAGTGCACAGAGGACCTTGAAATGGATTATTTGGGCTTGTTATTGCACAACATTCAAAATAAAGAGCAATTAGAATTATAGACTCAGAAGATGAAAAGGAATCAGCATGATCAGTTTGACCTCCTGGCAATTTTATATAATTTGATGTGTTGTCTTCAAAACATTTAATAGTCATGATGCGGTAGCTGTAACTGTAACTGCTGCTCATAAAACAAAACACAAGTTTCTCCACTTATGGAAGTTGCTATTTTGTGCATCTATCGCTCATTTCTTCATCACATCCATCTGTTTTCTCTTCTCTCTGCTGAGGTTATGCAGAGCATTTCAGGGACTTCCTTTTGTCACATGTGCACACTGCATCTCAGCCAGCTGAGTCACAGGCAGCAGCTGAAGGCTCTTTGTGATGCTTCCACATGAACAACATGAAAATCAGATTTGTGATAATGGAAGACACCACAAAGACCAAACTGAATCACACTTTTCAATTTGATATTAATGTCTGGATCTTACTCCCTTCTGACATTAACCAGCACTTAGACTTTTGTTTCAGTGAAAGCAAGGTGAGACATTAAATCTTTAATACATTTAAAACTAATTTTCATCTGTTCACTCATACAACACAAGAAAATAAGAAAAATGAAATCACTTTGTTTGCTTACAGTGCTTTTGTTATATGAGAGAGTCAGATTCAGTTCAAAATCTTTGCCAGGCTCAAAAATATATTTGACAGCTTGTAGTTCTACTGTCAATGGCAATACCCATTGGAGTGCCTATCTCTTTAATGATCAAACGCTAACCTTCTTGGTGAATAGCATTCCTATCAGGCTACTTTATGTTGCTGAGCTTGCTGTCAGTTCACAGTAGCTGAAAAAGTAGATGATGTCAGTCAGTGTGCACTCTCCTTTACTTGTTTCCAATGAAAACTCAGAAATAGCTTGGTTCCAAATGAATTCTACAAGCGACAAAGAACCTTATCACAACAGTCTGGCTGTTATTAGGCCAATCAGCAACAGTCCGAAAGACAAAAAGTCTATCAAGAGCCTTTCTTTTAATTAATGAACTAATACAGCAACCTGCTTAATCTGACAACAGGATTTTAAAAGCAGCTTTGGCTGCAAGTTACAATACTCACAGTACCATTAAATGCACAGATTTACATGCACAAAATCTTGTAAGACACAGAGGCCAACTCAAATAAAATCTCAGTAAATAGGCTAACCAGTAAGTGTACACATCAGACAGAAAATCACTACAGGAAGAAACACATAAGGAGGAAATTAATAGGCACAATGAAAACTCCATCTGCCTGGTTGTATCCAACTCAGGTCTCCATAGCAGTGAGATGCTATGCACTAGTATGAGTGCTTTGGAAGTTACAAGAGATGAAACAACCTAAAAGACAAATGTGTGCCAGTGCTAACATGGACAGTGTCCAGTCTGTAACCTCATAATATTCTCATTGGTGTAACTTTCAAATAGAACAGTGCTTCATAGCAGCAGAACGTGAGACAGTAGCACTGAGGATGTTACCATGACTGCTCTGAGACATAACCACAGACAAGTCGACATGATGTTTCACAAGCTGCTGAGAGGATGAAGCCCATTTGACATGACTGTGGGGTGATTTTAAAATTTTCCTGCAGGCACTGAGAGTTTACTTGGGTTTTTTTGCATGCCTTTGTTGATATCAAATGAAAATGAACATAGGAATGGGACAGATGAAGGCTCTGTATAGCCTGCTGTTCTGTCTCCCACTGATTCAAAAAGCTAACACTTTTTGCATGCACAGCCAAGAACAAGGCCAAAAATAAATAATTCCCTTAATGCTCCCTCAGCATCCAACACCTGAGCCACAGGTGGGCTTTATGTATTTGGGAAACTCTGACAACTTTTCCTTTCATAGGTCTCCCCTTGAACCCTCAGTAACTTTTGGCATCAACATTCTGGCCCTCAAGCAAACCATGTCCCTAGCCGAGCTGCACCTCACATGCAAGATCATTACCCACAGCCCACTCTACAAACTTCTCACCCACCTTCTGCTGGAAAAGATCAGCAATCAATCAATCCCCAGTCACTTTTTCTACGACATTTTTCATTTTACAGTCGTCTGCCACATCTCTTCTGTTATTAAGGTTGTAATACCAACCTCTGCTATATGCTAGCGTTGTTTTGACAAGGAACAAGACCTACCCTATCATCCACTAACAGCCTACAGTGTTTTCAACATGAACCAGAAATAGAATATCTGCTGTTTTAAGATGTCCTTATCTTTATATAGGCTGAATGAGACATCTAATCAGAACATCCCAGCATGTGGCACATTAAAAAATAGTTATTTCCCATCATCCCTGCTGAATTCCATCCCAGCAATTTTTCACATTTAATTAATAAGCTATTACTGATAATGATTTTGATGACCTACGGTTTTTGGTTTTTTTTAATTGAAGGTCTAAGTAATGAAGAGGCAAATACTGAAAAAAGTAATTTTTATTAAAGGATTCAAGTATGTAACTTTGTGCTTACTCAACTGACAGTTTAACATAACAGTCAGGAAAAACACTAATTATAGTTTTGTTGCACAATATTGTGACTAGGGCCAGATAACTGGGGAATAAAATAAATGAGTCTAAGCTCCCATTTGGCACTTCTCTCCTAGAACTCAGGAGCAGAAGCACAACATTTTCTAGTGCCACATGCTGGGAGATGGATTTAAAAGGTGTGCAGTTTCCCAAGACTCAGGGAAATACGGTATAAACACTTAGGGGCTGACTGCATATTAGGATTAAATTATAACAAAATAAGATACAACTCAAGAATTTGGCAGGGACAAGAAATCCAAACCAGAAGAAAAGCAGCTCTGAATTGTTTGTGATCTTTTGTAAACATGTCTTTGTAAACACATATGGTGTCTACTTATGCGTATACATCAGACCTTAAAACGGTTGCTGCTTGGCAGTGCAAATATTACTAAACTCCACAGCACAAACGAGCTCGTTGCTAAGACCCAACTCAACCACGTTTTGCAGTAGATGCTCACTAACGATGGAGCGCTGGTGACCTCTAGTGCCACACACATTGTGATGCGTGAACAAACAATGGCTCATTAGTACGAGTCAAAGGTGCAACTCATTTACTTAACTAAAATCTAATAATAATTGGCATAACAGAAGTGTGAAGGTGTAGAAACAGTAAAACAAACCCATTAGGGTAAAAAGCACAACTTCCAGTTTGTAGATGGATAATCAGTGCAGTGCCCGGAAGTGTGCTGACACCACATTGCTTAATATGGTTTCCAAAAAAAATTAAGTTTCTTAAATCAGCTAAGCAAACACTGTTCTGATAGATACAGATAATACCTGCTTCCCTTCTTGGATCTGCATAAGATCATTAAAAATGTTTGTTCCTCGAACTACTAGCAATTAAATAATGCAATTAATTTGAAATATTTTTGTCCGCGTACTGAATTCTAGCTCTCCTAGACTACTTTACATTCAGGGCTGAACCATAAAGCCTCAGTCTCCAAAAGATCTTTAAGGAAGGATGAGCAGTGGTTATGTAAGCTGGGTACCACTACCTGCCTATAGCTAGTGTCTGACATTTACCTGTTTATTATAGCTTTTATAATTATACCCATATTATAATGATTCCAGATTATTTATTGGCTCTCTTTAAGCTATTTATGAATGGAAGATTAAAATAAGTGTAGCAAAGCAAAAGATAGAGAGCCAAGTTTAATCCTTCTGTGTAAGTGTACCTTTTAAAATGTATGATCTAATTTGCTAAAATTTTCCACTACCATAAGACAGAAGAACATACACACATCAAGAGGAAAGCAAGAGGAAAAGTCCCTAAAACACAGAAACTTGCATGACTTAACATGTTCCATAAAAATAATTTGAAAGTTAATCAGTTCCTCTTACACTTAGTGGTTTCTTGTTGTTCATAAGAGCATGCAGTGCAGACATACATAACCTCCTCCTGCTCTAGCCTTACCTACATTGGAGATATGAGCTGTAAACAGAGATGGGAAGCTTTGTAGGTAGTCTTGAAGTTATGACTTGCATTTCTATTTAAAATATTTTTATGGTTTATCCTTAGCAAAGGTCTAGAGTGTTAACCATCATTGAAGGCCTCCTCCTCTCCAAAAAAAATCACTTCAATCAATTGAAATAACTGCAAATCACTTGCCCCATTTCAGTTATTGAGATGTATTCAGTTTTGCTAATTTTTCCAGGCCTCACAACACTTATTTTTGTGCAGCAAACTCTGGAATAAGCAGGGCATAGAAATAGTCATGAAGTATAAAACACATGCATTTTCCAAGCATATTTACAAACATATTTACTTCCTCCTTAAGGAAAGGAAACATTGCACACAGTTCAACTCATTCTTAAGTTTTTGCCTTCCCTCCCTCCTTCCAGATCCCTCACTCCTACCACAGATGGGAGAACATATGGTAGGAAGCCGTTAGAGTACACTGGAAACAGCTTCCACATTATAGTAGATTTCATACTGAAACCACAGAGTCAGTAAATAGGAGGAAGCAAATGAAGATATCTGGAGTATTCTAACCTTCACACTATAAACATCGGTTTTCCTTGCAGTTGAAGCTGCTGGAGAAGAAAATGGAATGAGGGAAATTACACTAGCCCTATGAACATTCAACCCCCAAGAACAAAAGAAAAGCACCTTTGAAAGTAAGTCCTATTAACAAGAATTAAAATCTCATAGAAAATTGAGAAGCTGAGGCATTAAAATTTACAGTTGAAAAGGTAAAAGAGAGAATAAGATGGTTTAGGAGATAATAAAATCCAGCTTCTTGTTAACATCTTGATCCTAAATAAGGTTTATAAGGACTACCTTATGATGTTCTAAATTCCACCTGAAGGGAGTTGCTGACATTCAGTCTGGAGACACTGCTGTTCTAATTAGCAGTCCCCAATGCCCAGAAGTGGCACAAGTTTGCTGGTTGTTACATTCCTTTTGTGAATAAAAGCTGCATACCAACTCCAACAGCCTACAAAAAGCCCATATGGAGGAAGAGAAATGTTGGTTTTCTCTTTCAGTTTCTACCAGAACAATGAAGTGTAAATATTTAAGTCCACTGAACTGAATTGATACTGCACTCTAGTGTATCATAGGAAGAACAGTACTATCATGGAGCCTGGCTGATAGGGAGCAAGCAAATGAAGTAGTTAAACTAATTTCCCTGCAGAAGCAGATAATATAAATCAATGTATTGTCAACTTAGATGGGGAAAAAGAAAAAAAGATGAGTTAGCCTGACCTTCTGCCCCTCCAAAATAACGAGATTTCATTATACCCTGAGATAAAATAAGGGATATCTACCCAAAAGAAAACCTTCCATGTACATCAACAAAAATCTCCAAGTTACCAAGCATCAGGCAACAGATATCTTACTGTAAACAGCCTGTTGTTCTGTAGTAGTGGGAAGGCCTCTGTCAACCAACTGAAAACACGTTTGGAAGAAAACATATGATAATGCAAATGACTAATAAAGCAATGACTTTCTCCACTATGCTGAACAATGTTAATTCTACTGTATATTTGCAGCTGCAAATTCCCTTTCTCCACATACCTTGTATTTTCATTATTTGAGTGGTCACTCAGTATTATCCATGCAGTTACACGCAGCTTTGAGAACTACAGCATTTTCTGTAGTGTTAGCTATAAAAAAATGGCACATTATACTTATTTTCTCATACCACTGAAAGAAATGAGTACCTTAATCACCAAAGCTTGAGCAAGTTTTTATTTTGCAATATAAAGATGTGGCTTTCCAAAATATCAGCCTATCCATACCCTACCCTGATTCAACCTGCATTAAACCAGTCAGATGCCCAGAATCAAGTTCAATACAGTAATTAAACGTAGACTAAAATTCCTGTGGCATTATTCCCAATACCATTTTAGGTTCTCCATATAAGTGGAGTGCTACACTGAACACTCATCTTTTAAGTTGCCTTTGTTCCATCAAGGTCAACCATTACTGATGGCAGCTTCTTGAAGATAAATTCATTTACATTTTCTGATACGTCCAGAATTGCATGTGTTGTGCATAACACTCTTGGCTTTGCTGGCTCAAAAGTAATTCCTCTCCAGATAATACTGCCCTGTCGAGATTCCTAAGGCTTTACTTGTAACCTATGGCTCTCTCAAGGTTTGAAATTATCAATTTTTAATAGAATCTAGATTTCTTTTTCAGGAAGTTTGATTCAATCTGCCAGGTAAGGAAATTAACTCCATGCAAGTGCCCATATTGCAGCAATGTGAATGCAAAAATAAACTCCTCTGGAAATACAGCAGTCTGAGTTCTTAACTATCTGCTCACAGTATACTGAGAGCAAACACAGCTCAGAGAGCACCTTAGTGCCTAAGGCCAGTAACAGCAAGTTTTCCTGAGGTTAATAAACAGAAGCAAACATCTTCTATAGTATGAATGTTCCCAGAAATACCCCAGCCATGATCATTACTTCATCTGTATACATTACTGATGCTTTGCAATCAATTTATAGCATTATCCATCTCAATATGGCTTACAAATAAAAAGATGTAAGAAATAAAAATTCTGTTAAGAAAATGGAAATTTTAAACACCATGGGAAATGAAATAACCAAGCTGGGTTACGAAACACCTTACCAGAGTTAGGAGCAAAACCTGATTTTTCTTACTTATAATATAGCCTTGAAGTGCTCTTTAAAAATAATTAAGTATTGTAGCATATTTTCATTTTTCTAATTAGCTTTATATATGCACCTAAGCTGTGCAGAAGACAAATTCAATTCCAGAAAGGATTTTACATTTGATTCACTCCATAAAAATCTTTTCTTTTGTTATCAACTTTGTAATACCAAAATGCTCTATTAAGAAAATGAACCCATTACAAACTTAAGGACAAACACATCTATTTTCTGCAGATCCAACTACTCATAATATTCTTTAAAAAAAAAAAAAAAAAAGACTTAAACTAAATTGACCAAGTCTCTTGAAAGTCTTTAATACTAGCAGAAATGAATATGGTTCCATTTATGTTTCTCTCACCAGTGTGAATGGTAGTATGATAGTGATGAGCAAGACTAGAGTCAAAGAGAAGAACACAGGGAAAAAGGTGCCTGAATGAAAAATATATCCTGGCAGATTCTAACTCTCAATACCTAAAAGACAGATATTAGAGTCATCGCTCATCTAGCTTTTAAAAACATCAGTCTTGTGGTCACCAGTAGACAGAAATCAAGTAGGGACTTAGGAATGCTGATAAACAGATGATACTATATCCACAACAGTGCAAATACACCAAGGAAAAAAAGGCAAAGAAATCCCCCAGCTATTTCAGAAATTTCTGACACTCACCCAGCACCACCTCTGAAAAACTGACCCTCCCAAAGTCCTGACTGTTACTCAGTGCACTAATTAGTTACAGCTGCTCAGAGTTCATCAGCTGTAGTTAATCAGGTGCAGATGAGCCTAGTTAAACTGTGAATGTAAAATGGGTACAGCTGCATCAAACAACAAACAGCAGTTTGCCAGGTGATTGCTAGCATTCAGATTATTTCAGAAGCACGATAAGTGAACCTAAAATCCCAAGGCAAGGGTTTTCTGTGCTTATTTTGAGATTATACCTAAGTTCCCCCTTATCCAAACTGTGCTTACTGAGCTACACTAGACCACAATAAAATAGGAGATTACCTTCAGGAAATGAGAGTATAATCATTTCTGTGAAACTCTCCAAGATGAGGAGATTTTCTCAGGTTAATTTTACATTCAGTGCTCACCAGTAATCAGGTATGCAAGTATGTGAACTCCCCATTCTGTCACACACCCCAATCACTACAGTTTAGCTCCTTTTTATTTCTCCTTCTTCCAGGCTCATGCATTTTCCATTCTTGAATGTACTATGGCTTAGTTCCAAAAAGAAAGGTAGACTGGAATTGGAGATAGCAGGGTCAATCCCTTAAACCTAGGAGAAATAAGGAATCTCGTCCATAGGACTTGTCTGGAAACCCAGGAAACTTGCTTTTCCTTTCCTTAGTCTTAGACTTCAGCCACAAGTCCACAAGATTAACTGTGGACTTCAAATTTGTGAGACAGTCTCTACCACACAGCTGAGCTTCTTGCTTATTGGTATCAGCTTAGCTTTCTTTCCTAAGAGATGCATAAGCTTTGGATATGCTCTTAGCATTTGTTTAATCCTTCAGTAGTTACTCTGTAGCACACCAGGCTTCTAAAGTCTCATTTAAGGTCAAGAATTTGACCTCTCTGCTTCTGTAATGAACATCAGCTCATACAGGTGGTTACATGTAGGTAAAAAAAAAAAAAAACCTCCCTTTCTTTGTATAATTGATCATGAGCAGGAGTGAGAGCATTCTGGTACTGATTTCCTAAACTGCAATTTTAAAAATATAAAGTCTTGCCTAATTTCAAGTTGCTTTAAACGCAGAAGCTTACACTAACGTTAGTCAGACTAGTGTCATCATCATACACTGAGCAATGCGTGTTTAGATGATTTAATCAAGCAATATCATTCCAGACACAGAACGATATAAATTGCATCAATTATACCTGAAATGATGTTCTACAGGAATGAACACTTTTTCCCTGCTTTCTGTCTTGCTGAGAATCTTGTAGCTGTGTAGTCCAAGGAAAATAAAATTTTGCTTATTGGGCTATTATATAATAGAACATCTGTTCTGTCACTACCTTCTTTTCCCCCTTCACCTTTTTAGAGTTAAAGAATCCTTTCCCAATATCCCCTTCACACACAAAAATAGAGCCCTTTTCCTGGAACATTATTGCCAATTTTTAATAGCCACATTTAATCTTTGTTTAAAAAGCAGTAATCCTGAAAAAAAAAAAAATCACAAGTACTTGTCAGAAAACACAGCAAGATCTTGATGTGTCATTAGGGATTTATGTTGCTGGAACACACTGTCAGTAATAAAGTAAAATAACAACAATTGTCATTACATTAGGGAGCTTGCAAGGTAAGCTAAATCCTTTAGCAATTTATATTTATGCATTTAAGAGCAGCTGATTTCACTTCCATTTACTAATCCTGCTCTCTCTTCACAAGGTTAGTACAACATCTTCACTACAGAATGTGGCAGAGCAAGTTCAGTTAAAAAAAAAAAAAAAGCCAAAAACTGTGGTAATAAGAAAATCTGGGCTACACTACTTTTCAAGCAAGATACATGGGAAGAACTACTGCAGACTACCCAACTAGCAGAAATTCAGCATGCAACAGCCAAGAGAATTCTCAAGAATAAACAGGACCTGTGTGGTTGTTCTGAGTTGCACATAGCTATCTGCTATCAGGAGGAATATAATTCATCAAGATAAAAACAAACATCCATTTTAAACTTGCTTGGCAACAAGGATGTTCTTATTTGCATAATGATGGTTATTTGAATACGATGAGAATTTGCCTGAGCGAGTCTCAAGCTTGAACACATTCAGATGTGATACAGTCTGTACAATTTTCTCAAGGATTGCAATTTAATACTATTTATCTAATGAAAGAAAAATAAATATTGGCTGTAACATCCCATTATGCTTGAGAGCTGGTTTTAAATTACACTTAAATAAAGTAACTGACTGTGGGATGTTTGCATTTCCTCAGGGAACGGTAACTTCTCAAAATGGTGAATAATATCATCCGTTTCCAAGTAGCCTCTATCTCAATAACAGGACTGCTAGATAATTCTGTAACTGGGGCCTATTGCATTTTCAACACTGAATATCTGCAATAACAATGAACCAAATGGCATTTCACATAAAACAGTATCAAAGAGCCCTAAAGACAACTTGACAAAAAGACAAAGTATTTAGAGACTGAACCATTGGCAATGTTTGTACTAGAAATTACGCAAATAACAGAGGGACACTGCATTGGCTGTTGGAAGCATGCAGTAAGGGTAGATGCAGATGTGACCTTTACTACACCCTACATTCCTGTTAAGCCAGGTGAGGGCATTTTTTGGACTAGGACCATTTGTCCAGATGACTCAAAGAGATAGATGAGGTCTTTTCAGGTTTATGCATATTCCTACATAGTGGTGAAAAAAGTTCTGTCCATATAAAGCCAAACAACTACAACTGCAAAAGCTACAAATACCTTAACTCTTATCTGAAATTGATTCAGATATTGTGACAGCATCTGTTAGAAAAGACAAACTCAAGTCTTACTTCTGAACACACCTAAAATCTTGGTGAGCTGTGATATGTCAGACTAAAACCATCAAGAGTAAAATGAAAAAAAAAAAATCAGGCTAGAGAGAAATAAAACAATTTCAGGATTTTCAAAAGCACATAGCAATGGGAAGCATGGGCACCAATAAGCTGGTATGCAATGCGTAGTCACTTTGCAATAGAGGCACCTACAGGTAAGTTCACCAAATCAAGCCAACATCAAGTCCTTGGTAATTTGAGATGTCAAAGTGTTTTTATCAGAGATGCAATTTTCTGATTGTGGTCATACTTTTGTCCTGCCAAACTTTGAGCAGCAGAAGAGTGAGTTCTGTGCTACAGATGCTGTGGATAATTAACTCGCAAATCCATCCATGTGAGAGAGATTATTTTATTTGTGCCTTCAAAGGAATAGGAATAAAATATGTCTAAGCTTAGTTCAAAGCTGATTCTGCTATTATTAATATCTGCAGGCTTCTTTGCTGCTAAGGTTAACCTAAATTGACTTAATTGTTCTAATTATGTCTTGAACAAGACTGTAAAGAAAGCTTTGTTCTTGTAAAACAAAGTCTCCTTGAGAAACAATTGAATTACCTGAAACTATAATCTCAAGAAGCTAATAATACACCTCTAAAAGAGAGGATTCAAACTGGTATTTTTATTGTAATTCGAATAGTGTCACTTATGAAGTTAGTAAGACGCATTCATTAAGTGGATTTTTTTTTCTCTTTGATGCGTTGATATTTTTCATTATGTGCTTCACGGATTTTTATCACAGTCCACCACGTCACAGGCCTCCGATTCAAATCCCAGAAGCATTCATGGAAAGCCTCCACGCATTTCAAAATGGCTGTCATCCCGCTACATGTAAATGTCTCCATAGTAAGTCATCTCAAAAATGCTGGCTATCGTTTTAAACTTATTGTCAGTAGTTCTGGCTTCTTCCCTTAAAGCTAAGAATCTCTCTTATTTTTGTGTTAACTTAATTCATTAAGATCTACAAGCAGGCCATTAATAAATACAATTATAAACCCTGTTCACATTTCAGAGAATTAATTTGCAAAATGTAACATCTAATCTGAAGAATAGTTTGACATTATAGGAATTTACTTAATCAACTCCAGCACATTTGAAAATGAAAACAATTCTTAATACCTTGTGCTTAATGTTTTTTAATCTTTTTTGCGTAAGATGAGCCCATTGGCTTTCTCCACTACAGTGTGCAGAGTTCATGGCTCTGTTGGCAATTAAATTTTAAGACGACATTTTGATCTGTTTCTACAGTTCAGTAGTGCTGTTATTAGGGCCATTATCCTTGCAGTTACCTCTGGAAGAGTTGAAGGAAACAGAATTTCACTCATGCTTGATAAATTATCTCATTAAGAGAAGAAAGGAGGAAACAAAAAGAATCTTTCCTCTCACAGCAGTGCACCAAACAAGCTGCCTTGCTCAGAAGAGAAGCCTGAACATAAGCATTGGGAACATTTGAAACCACAGTTCTAGTTAACATGATAAAATAGAAGTGACTGTAACAGTAAAGTAAAGTAGGTTAGCACTGTTTGAAATATAATTTAAGAGGACAGCCTTACCTGTCTGGAAATTAGCTTGTGAGTTGAACTGTTTGTTTATTTTAGTCACACATGAACGAGCTGTTTGCTCTTACTCAAACATCAGTTCCAGTTTGCACTGCTACCTATCTGAAAGCTGAAGCTTTAATGTTTTGCCCTACGGTTTTGGTGGACCATGTGCAACATTGCCCATCCCTTGCTAACTACTAACATCCCATTTTGCACACCCTAAGCTTACAGTGAAAATATTTCAGACTTTTTTTGGATATAAAAGCTTCCAAACTCAGTGGAGTCTGCTAGCCTCCAAGTATGAAAGTATTCAGATGGCCATGATTATCTCAGCACTTAAATATACTTTACAAACTCCTGAATGTCTCTTTTTTTTTTTTTTTAAATATCCTTAAGTAAGAGGAGCTAAGTCACTTTTACTGCCCTTCACTTTGAAAATATCAACTCCAAATTAAATTTTAGAAAGCATTACAAGCACCTGAACACTAGACAGCTGCCTTGGGAACAATAAGTGGTACAGAGAACTTCAAAGGAAACAGGAAATCATTGTTAAATGAAGCATTTATACCAGCACTATTAAGTGGTCAAAATACAGGCAGTGGCATTGAGCTTCAGATAGCTGTATTCAGGAGTTCATTGCTGTTCCAGAGCTTTTTGCTGCTGAATTTGAAAAGAGCTTGGCTTTGTCTCAGCTAAGAACAGGTCGGCTCTGTTATATGTCTGACCATCCACTGACCTCAATGGAGCTATAACTGAGCATCTGGCCATCTGTCTGCTCAAGGATGCAATCTGCAGCTGCTCAGGTAGCCAGCTACATATTGATTTGAACAGTCATTTCTTCTGGCCATTCAGCATTTTTTATTTTCATACACACTTAAACAATCCTTCAAACTGAAGTCTATGCATAGTTTTGCCTTGTTTTTACGCAGACTTAGGAATGACAGCACTCATTTTTTGCTTAGGACCATACCTGAGATACTATCTTTAATTTTCAATTTGAATCTTCCAGTCCAGGCGTCCTGTTAATTTTTTTCCCCCCTCAAGGTATCAAGAAGTTATCACAGGAACAAGTAGAGGGAATAAGGGAATAAACTGTGTGACAGTTACTGGAGAGTGAAGGTATCAGGTAGAGGTACTTAGATTTTTTTAACGAGTATGTAGTTGATCTAAGTCATGGTTTATACCTAGCAAACATAGACTGTATAATAAAAGAAACATTTCAAGTATCTACCAGTTACTTGCCAGTATCACAGTTGACATGGCTTCTAACTTTTTACAGCAACGTAATCATGAACTATCCAGAATTACCATTCCATCTAAGCTAGAGGGAATAAGGGTAGATAAATGAATCTGAATTGCACTTGTCTTTGCAGCCACTGAGGCTAAAAAAAAAAAAATAAAAAAAATAAAAAATCACTGACTTTGTTGTCTGTATTTTTGTATGGATTGTATACATGCTGTCTTACAAGCTTAGCGGTCATATTTATATTAGTTAGATATTTATATTAGCTTCTAGTATTTGCCAGTGATGTAGTAAATACAGGCATTAAAATGACCTCAAGCACGCTGACATTTTTCTTCTGACACAAAAGTTAAAACACTTGAAGTCAGGCTAAAGTTCAATTTTAGTGACATAAATACCTCCAGCATTCTTGCTATTTACCCTATACCTTTCCTTATCTGCCTTTTACGATCAGGTCTCTCTAGCCTTCCAAGCAATCAGCTCCCCTGACATTTGAATCAAACAGTCAAGTGTTTCAACAGATGCTTCCCCTGCCATGAGATTTTTTTTAAAGAGCAAGTTCTTTTCAATTAATTTGGCATGCCTCACAGATTTTCAGTTGTAATTCACTTTCATTTCCCTCATAGGCCTGTAACAAAATGACCAAGATAGATCTTGCTGATTTTGTAGGAGTCTCATCATTTCCTCTACCTATCTATCATTTCTTCTAAGTTCGGTTTTTGTATTACCCTAAACATAGTAATGCCTAATACAGAACAACAACAACAATGCTTACTTCAGAGAATGAAATCAAATTCTTCAGGTCACTATCTTTAGTAATAGTTCATGCTTGCCCAACTTCAGAAATTTCACAGCTGGGGGAAAAGAGCAATAAATGAGCCTCCTATCTTTTTCATCTCCTTTCTAAAGAAATGCCTGTTCTTCACTGAGAGCAAAAGTTACAACACATCAAGAGACTTTTGTACAAGAGTACCACACTTTTGTGAGTTTTCATACTCATAATAAATAACTTCTAAAAACAAAGATTAAGTCAATAACAATTTAACTGGAAAACAGCTGGAATTCTGGAATAGTATATAGTGTATGTATCATGTTTTTCCTGTAGTGGTAGACAAGTTTGTGAGCGAAGTAGAAAATTGAGTAGTTTTTGAAATGCTTTTATATTCTGGTTTCTATGTATGAAATCCATCTGTCAATTAAAAGAAAGTATTATCATTCTTTTTGAAGAACATGACATTAATGACTTTGTGAGAAAATGCAAATATCACTGAAAATAATTACATTTTTTAGTGTGAAAAACAAGGACAATTGTATTTTGGTTATCTGCCATTTTGTGTTATGACCATTCCCTCCCTCCCTCCCCTCCCCCCACAGTGGTATCTGCAAAATTGTGCATGAAGTTTAGGAAAAAGATGGATTTCTCATGCATGGGCTGACTATTACAAATGTATTAAATACATATTTGCCTGAAACAGTACCAATGCAGGAAAGTATTATGTGTGTCAGATTAAAAGAATGAGTAATCCCACAGGATAGGATTTCCTCTTAGTTCAACCTAAGCACATTCCTAATGGCTTTGTGTAACTTCACAGTTGATGAAGGATGTTCTCTATGGCCTTTATTCTTGTTCTGGCTTTGGAAATCTCTGAAAGGCAGTATTTCTGAGGACAGGAGAATGACTGGGTACCATGGGAGCACTACAACCTTCAATCATTAAGACAGAATTTTCTAGAACAGAATTTGGATATCAAAAGTAGCTGGAGAGCTATTCCCATTACATACACATTTTTCACCAGCAATAGGAAGACAGACCACTGAATTTATGAGATTTTTGTTCCTTGGCTTAAGATTTGCAAAACAAGCACAATCTAAATAATCACTAATAAGGCTAGAAAACTAGAAGAAAATTATATACAGTTTTATCAGGGAAGAAAAAATCTGATGTTAATTGCTCTGGTTCACATTCCAGTAGTGAGAAATAATAGTTCCTAACTTACACTGGTAGGCAGAACAGGTACAAAACATAGGAGCTGTTATTTTGACCAGAGCCTTACACAAAGAAAAAGCAATAGGTATTCTTCTGTGCCTTAATTAAACAGCAAAAGCTCTATAATTACACTACAGAGGATGTGCAGTTAATTTGATTCTAATAAAAAGCCTTTGAGTTTCCTGGAATGACTTCAGTTTCAGTAGGTATAGCTTAGAAAAAGCTTATTTTTGTGACCAAAAGCAAGACTCACTATGGAGCCTCTCAGGAAGTGTCCTTAGTGAGAGGACTGTATTGTTATATCTTAAATCAGGGTTGAGTGTAGGGGGAAAGAAAGAGTGTTTTGCAAGCAGAGCACAATTTCATAATTCTCATGATAGCCATGAAGTTATTGAGTCACAGCTGTATGATACTGTAGATACACAAATGTTTTAACTGCATGTGGCAGCCTGAATGGCAATTCATACAGTGCTTCAGCTGCGTGTAGTAGCTTGAAAGGCAATTAGTACAGCATTCACAATATCAAATACACGGACTGGTTGGCTTGAGGTGCAGAGCATATTGGAATGACAGGTTATAATCTTCTATGTACCACAGTCTGGTTCAAAGAAACAAGGTGACACTTTTAAACTGGCTACTATTTGGGTATTTACATAAGTTCATCCAGCTACTAGCAATTATTTGTAATACTTATGAACTCCTAGCATTAGTATGAAGATTCTTCAGCTTGCACCCAGAAGAAATGAGTTAGCTCAGACTTGAGCATCCAGTAAGCTCTTCAGACAGCTCTGCACAAAACAGTTGATTTGAATTATAGAGGAAACACACAAAACATAGAGTTTTCTGCATTTAAAACCACAGAAGTCAAGCCACATTTCAGACACTTCCATTCTGACTAGATCTGAACACATTCTTCTCTGAATTCTACAAATCAGCTAAAGCCAAAATCAGTAAGGGAAAAAGTGCTGCTTTGCTAGCACATCCATCAATCAAGTTTTTGTCAGGCTTTTTCAGAATAATTTTCCTCTTTAACCATTTCTACACATTTTGTCTCACTTGTATTATTTTAAAGGAGAACATAGCATAAGGAAGAATGGAAAACATCTCCATTCCATTCAACAATAGCGAGTTGTAATTCACATTTGTGATTAGGTCTGTTCTACCCAGTTGCTTGATCTTCTATTTGCCAGTGTTATTTTCACCTCTTTAACACACAGATAAAAAGTACCATCCCAAATACCTTCAATGCTTTCACCTGAAGAACCTAAACAGTTCATTGAGCTTAGGACATGGTAAAGAGAAATAATCATTTACGGTTCAGAAAAAAATAGAGATGTAAGCAAGAATTAATCAAAATACAATTACATTTGCTAGCTCATTAGAAGCTAAACATGAGATTTGTCAGAAAATGATGTGATTTCTCTGTTCGAACTAAATGCAAAACTATGGTAAGATTTATAATCCTAACTTTGAGCAATCTTACAGAAAGCCAAGGATAGCAACACAAAGGAAGTATTTGTATTTTATATTCTTATATAATCACTGAAGTTATATCTTGATAAACTCCCTTAGAAAAAAATCATAATTTTGACCCATATTTTAAGAAAGAACAAAAAACTGTATCCTCCTGTGAAGTTTACATTCACAAAATAAAGAAATATACTAAGACTTCAAATTTCATTTCAACTCTACATTCTACGACAAAAGTAATCATGGAAATATTTACTCGTGAGTAATCCTGCTGAGTGTACTGCCTAAAATTAACCCAAATATTTTCAGCATAAGAGTTTTGATTAGGACTTAAATATATATAAACAAAACCAAGATGCAGTTTGCTCATTTCTCAAGCACAAGTCCTTTGCATAGAAACAGGCTTGAGCATTGACTGGAAAATGAAAGGGATGAGAAAAGAAGGTATTCAGTAAATGTAATCTAATGACTGACCCAGGAGATTTTACAAAGCTAATGAGCTGAAATATTTGCAGAAAAATTGACTGAATTCTTAGCTGCATATTCAATTGTAGATATTTAAGAGCACGTAACAAACACTTAAGAGTTTCAGTGGATTTGAAGCTATTACTTTTAATTACATCTCAGAAGCCTGTTTCCAGCAGAGTAACTTCCAGGAAAAAGAAAAGAGAATGTTTCAAACCCGTCACCCAAAACAACAGCATGGTCATTACTTCAGATATCGGGGAGGATTTGTGTTTAGAGGTGTGCACGTGCGTGGAATTACTGCTAAGGAAAACTACCAGCAAAATCACTAATTTTGATCATTAGAAGTTTGATTTTAAGTATTTAGGGGCAAAGAATTTCTCTTCAAGAAGTTATGAACTTCCTCTCCATAATAAGAGGCCTTTCTCAGTCAGCTATCGCACTAAGAAAAACAGAAAGCACATGAGAGAAAACCTTTTTTCTACACGTTTCCATAAGTGATATAAGAAATATCTAGTGTCTTCCATAGGAAAAACACAGCATAGATTCATAGGGAATAGTACAACTGTGGCTGAGCAACAAATATCATCAGTGTTACAGAAAAAGAAGGAAGCATCAGAAGTTCTCTTCCCAGAGGAAGCTCTTCTACCCTCACTGAAGTTTTAGCAGAATAAGGACAAAAACCGATGTGAACTGCACATTTGATACCTGAAGTCAGTAGTCACTTCAGCAAAAGTAAGAGAACAGAAAGAAGAAAAGGCAGGCACCAACAAGAAAAATAATAATAATACGGGAACAGTACAGGATACCTCATTAGCAAGGAAACTAACAAGGGGAGAAGTAAAAAAAACCTCACTAAACTAAGAAAGCACTTATAACTCCCTCCCTCCCCTCCCTTTAATACCAGTAGGCTGAAACTATTCACAGAATTTCATTGACAGATGAGCAACAAGTGCAGTGCATAAGGCAGAGAAAATAACTGCCACCAACCAGACCTTAGACTATCTAAGAAAGGAGCTATCACAACTTGGCAACAAAAAAAAAACATCTTACCCTTTCCAAGGAACAGAAAACTTCTATGGGAAGCAACATCCAAGTAAACGTGCTTCCCTTTTCGCTGCCAGCCCTTAAATGAGTTTGGGGGAGGAGCGACTTCTGGTCGTGCAGGTGAATTGCTCACAGCTGTGCTCCCAGGGCTGGCCGTGCTTTCACCAGGTGCACAATCACCGGCTCCAGCCACGATCTAACAGATCCTGTATGCATGTGATGATGTTGCTTAGAAGATGGGAAAGGTACAAGGCAGAAAATCACTTTTGCCTATTTAAGTTATGCTGATTAAGCTGTTATGCTCAAAAGATGCCTAGCATACACTGAAACAAGGCATGAGTACCTTGTGAGCAACAGCTTCCAAGAGAAGCCCAGCTGGTGAGAGGTGCTGGATCTTCTGACTGTTTTACCACTGAACACCCAGCATTTGTACAACTGCACTTTTTCATGCTGCTGCGTATTATTAGCTCGTATTCTCTTATATCCTGTAGGAAGTAGCAAGGATGGCACAAGCTATTTTTCATGCTTCTGCTGCATGTTGACGTATGTGCAGAAAAAGCAAAGACTTTGTATTCTTATATTCCTCATCAGAAAGGTCGTTCGGACAACCAGCAGCTTGTTGCTCACGGGAAGCTGCATCGGGTCATTCTGCTTCTTTTCCTTCTTACCACATTTCAAGAGCTTGCATTCCAAACTTTTTCATTTCTTTCGCGCTGAATGCAAACTTTCCAAAATAAACACCAATTTTCCGAATTTGTCAGATCGCGCTCGAAATCCCTGACGGCCAAATTTAGCAAAATCCCTCGGGTAGAAGCACCCATCTCTCCCTCTCAGCTTTCCTCTCGCCGTTTTCCACGCGAGCACCACCTGAGGAGAGCAGCACGAGGTCGCTGCAAACCCGGCACGCGGGCGGCAGCCAGCAGCCAATCAGCGCTCGGCAGGTGAAGGAAAGCCTCGGGCGGGAGCAGCGTGCGTTTGCTGGCCGGTGGCTGCAGGTGAGCGCAGAGTACTGCAGTGCTCCTCACCATCTGTGCTCTTTGCTCCCACCCGTGAGAGCCCTTCTTCTGGTGAGGGACCCCGGACCCTTCACGGGGACTGATTTCATCCATTGTAGTGAGTTTCGATGTGGCTGTGCTAGGAGATAGCGGAGCAGGTAAGGCACGATCCCACATGGAAACATTGTTTCCTCTATGCATTCGCTTTGCTGGTGGAGCGGTGATCGCTGTGCGTTACCACAATCTGCACCCTGCAAAAGAGTAAGCTATCCTAACTTGATTTGCAATCGTGCTGTTTATCATGTATGATAAGCTGTGATGTTCCTGTTCAATCTTCTTTCTCTGTGTGCACTGATCAAACAAGTATCCAATCAGCCTCATATGCTGACCTTCCTTGACTCTGGAGCTGCAAAGCTAATTAATGCCTGTTTCTACTTAGTAAAGCTTTTACAGCTGGTAATTGTAACTAATTAGTGCCCTGCTTGCCAGCAAATTAAGCGTGGTTCTATGTGGTTCCCACTTCAAACCTGCTCTGAAAAAATAAAAGTTAAAATAAAAGCCACGGTGGTCAGTGGGAAGAAGTTTTGATTTCATGAAGTTATTTTTTGAGGGAGCAAGCTGTGCAATAATGCTTGGAGGGACTCCACGAAGGTTTGCATCCCTGTGTTAGTGGTTGCAGAGCTGTGTGTGAGGAAAACTGTATTAAATTGAGGTAACGAAGCAGCCTTACCTTGTCTAGTCTCCTAGAATCTGTATTTACATTAAGTGAAAGAGTACCATGAAAGGCTGATGTACTTTGCGAAGGGTTCCCTCATCTTCAGCTATATTATCATTGGGTGATCCAGCATCCAGAAAGTATCTAAGGAAGTCTTAAGTAATTACTTCTGCCTGCCTTACTATTTGGAACAACACTTATCATCAGTGAGTATTTCTCTCTTTTCCTCTAATGTATGGAAATGCCAATATTACTCTGTTCTATAAAAACTCATCAAGTAATTTTGTGTTGCATTAAATAGTTCGTGTTGATGTGGGATGAAGGGTGATTTTTATTGAACTAGAGATTTTTAAGGAACAGGTCTTAAGCTTCAATTTTTGTGAATGAAGCTTTGAATGCTGATTATTGTATTGAATCTGAAATGTAGATTGTTTTTGAAATAACAGTAACTCTGACCCCCTGGGGATAGCTGTGTGAAAGCAGCACACTCCCTGTTGCTAAACTGGCATATTTGTTCTGAAGTCTCTCGCTATCTTAGCGTGGGATAAATGAAGCAGCTTGTTCTTACTCAGTGGTTACTGCTATTAGATGGGATTGGAACAAGCCCACAATGAGCATTCCTTTTAAAAACATATCCTTGTTCTTATACTGACTGCTCTGCACCCACTGGACAAAGGTAAGAAGCTGTATGTGACTTCAGAATACGAATTTACTCCAACTAAATAATGAGATAAGGCAATGGTAAGTTTATTCTTGCTATTTTAGGGGTGGCTTGAAGTCTGAGAACATGAACTTTTCTTTGTGTTGTCTTCTAAGAATAGTACTTTCCTTTCTGTATGAGGAAATAGCTTTTGATATTCAAAGGACTTGGGGAAGAAATTATGCAAACAATAAATGTTTTGTGCTTCATGTCATAAAATAGCTTAGCACTTTCTTTCAGAGTCTTGCCACGTTAATAAATCTGAACTATCATAATAGTATATTTCAAAGTGAGTAGAGAATAATTATAGTAATCGGGACACAAGCAAAGCATGAATTTGCTGGGGGAATGGAATGTTTCCTTTCAAGCAGTTTTTTTCCAGGGCCTTAAAAAAAATGCTTATAGATATATAAATCATGCCAGGTTTCTGCTCTTGGAGATCCAGCAGGTGTCAGATCATCATTACATTAGAAATCAATTAAATTTCCAATAGGGTTTGGGAATTCTTAGCTATACATCTCTGTCTTATAGGACTGAGGAAAGAGCTCCCAGAGGTAAAATGGCTGCTCTGTGCTGTACCATGAGCAGAGTACTGTGCTCTGATTTGAACAGCTGCAACCAGTACCAGAGGGACACTGAAAGTAAAAACTGGAGTGGTAATGTCTTGTTCAGGTGTAGAAGCAAAGAGTGGCAAAGCTGCTCTGTGATAAAGATGCACAAGGAATAAAGCACTTCCTGCTTCTTGAGTTCGAACAGAAACCTGAGGCTTATTTGAGCTATAAAGCATGAATTTGAACACCTCCTTATTTAACACTCGCATGAAGGGTGAATCTTTATTTGGTATCAAATAAATAACTTCCAATTTTTAAGAAATTTAAGTCTTGAATTTCAAGGAACAAATTTTCTTTGGCAAAATTTGCATATTGGCAGTTTCAGATAGGGAAAAAGTTGTTGTCATATTAATTAAGAGCATATAAATGCAATATTTCATTACTATTAAGTAATGAATGTTGTACTGTATTATTATTCCTTTTTATTGTTGACTGCATCTCCATCTCTGACAATTTGCTGTTGAGTTAAAAAATTAAAGGTTCTCACAGTAGTAGTAGAGGTTTTGTAGAAATTTGTACTGTTCTACTTTGGAAGTGAATGTTAGCATTACATTGGATTTATATGGGTATATGTGGTTGCACTACAGTGTAAAACATTGGTGAATCAAAGGCTTAAGTTCATTTCCTCAAGTTTTATTGGACACACAGAAAATTGTTTGCAGGATTTTTCTTTGAAGATCCTCCATCAAATTTCTACTTGTATCCTCCTTCTACCGGAATCCAATGCTTGAGATGCCAGAGCCAAATATTGCTAAGCTGAAGGTGTCAGATCACCCAGAAATACAGGACTGTGGGGACAGTATGGCCTGGGATCAGCAGGCAAGAATCTAGCTTAGTTTAGCAAAGGTGATCAGTGCAACTTTGTTCTTCTCTACTCTTCCTTCTAACACACGTGTGTGTACAAGGAGTACTGGAGTTCTCCTCACTTCATTATGCAAGTCACAGGTGGCTCTTTGTCAGTCATTGCCCACAGGTGTAATTTAAAGTAGTTGGGAATGAGATTAGATCTTTGTGTGCTCCAGAGGGTCAGTAAAAACTGCTGTTGTACTCTCCTGCATTTCACTGTGGTCCTCTACATTTTGTTCTCAAGTAGTAAATTCCTGCCTGTTTCTAAATACTTGGAGTAAATTCTTCTGTTCTTACTGGAAAACTAGTTGATATTAATGTATGTGCTCAAATATAAAGTAATAAAAAGGGGATTTGATCTTGTAACCTTAAAATAATTGCCTAAACTGCTTCTCTTTGAATACCTGCATTTGATTTTCTGATAGAAATTTCAAGGAACTTTAATGTTTTATGACTTTTTATTTGAACATACATTATTTTATATCACGGTCTTTTCAGTTATGCAGATATGGTCTTGTGTTAATTTGGATGTCTCACTTCAGCAATTAAAGCTTCTTTGCTGCTCTCCTTAGCAGCCTTTCTGAATCTGCCTTTACTTCTGATAGCACATTCTGGTTTTGACATGTACAAATCTAATTTTTCATTCCAGCCAATTTCACCACTGTCCATGTGAGGTTAGTGGCTGGTTCTATATTCAGAGCTTAAGAAAGAAGGATATTTCATGTCAGAATTGCCTTAAGAGCTGTTCTGTCTCTTGAACAGGAAACGACTTGCATGCGTTATTCCTTCTACCTCAAGAAAGTCTGAGGTAACCTGAATAGATTTGTTTTGCTGTATCTACAGTTGTATATTCATGAGTCAGAACTGCATTTAAATGAGGATGAGAAGAAGTGGGAATTCAGGATGCTTCTATAATCACGCTGCCAGACTTAGGGTGGGAAATGCGAACTGCGAATGTCACTGAAAGTGCAGCTTCCTGAAAGGCTACTGTAACCCTTGTCCTGGTTTAGGATGCCTCTGGTGTTTAATCCTAAGTATTCAGTAATGCTCTATGATAAATGCTAACAAATATGTTAGCTGTTCACTAAGAATATCCACTCAGTATTTGAAAAATGTAATTGAGGAAAAAGCAATATTTTGTTATTCCCAAGGGGGAAAAAAGTGCTGTATGTATAGTAGTTATGTGGGTGTTCCAGTCCTGTTATTTGTTGGAAATGGATGCGTAATCCAGTAGGGGATTCACAAGCGGGGTGTAGCAGAAATGCTGAGTCACAGCTTGAAGCAGTGATGGAGCACCTGGTGGGAAGGCAGGGCCATCCCAGGGGAGCTCAGGTGCAGGCAATGAGCCTCAGTGATTGGAAGGGGTGGAGCCAGGATCCAGCCCTCATTTAAGGGTTGGCAGGGGAAGATGAGGGTATCCTGATCTCTGCATTTCTGAGGCCTTCTGAGGGTAAGCAGTTTCTTTCCTTTATTTCTGTGCCTGTGACTGCTGCATTTGAGCAAATCCTTGCTTGCTGCAGCCTAGGACCTTACTGCTCTGCTATTGTTGCTATGCTTTCTGTTGTTTTACACTGGGTATCAGAATATCTAAAATCCTTGCTGTGGTTGGTACTGGCCTACTGGTGGAGCCTGACATATGAGGGATGATGTTTAGGACTTATGCATTTACACTAATTGCTATCACAAGTGCCTTTAACGTAAAATAAATAAATAAATAAAATAAAATCTGTTTACATCAATTTTCTCCATGAGACATAATGATAATAATGATGTGCCTTTCAAGAGCTTTTTTTGAAGATAATGAAGAGTTCTCACACTTGTTTTTTCTCCCTACAAAACTGGGGAAGGTTGGGGAGAGAGACATTTACTTACAAACTCAACTGTTAGAGCAAAGTATGTTTATCACCTTAGAAACATAAAGGACATTAACTGTATGAGACTGTATGTAAACTTCTTTTCTCTCATAGAGTCCCTCAAGAACCGAAGTAAAGTGGTTTTCAGACTTCTGTTGGAAGGTAAGAGTTGATCTTATGAAAATGTTTTTTATATGTTAATAGCTTTTGGAGATACTGCTCCAACCATCAGACTATAACAGGTGTCTCTTTTTTAACATGCTTTGATATTCCATGCAAGAAACCAGAATTAGAGTTAACTATCATCACTGGTACCAACTTTCTACCTAGAAACTGAATAGAATATCTGGTGTTTCTAGCTTTTAGTCAAAGGGGGTGCTGTGACGAGAATGGTGTGATTAAATATGATTTCTAGCATGCAGTCACTTTCTCTCTGTAAAAAATACTTTCAAGGGTGTTTTAGAAGTGGTTTTCAAAAGTGAACAATATGCTGGAATTTGAAGAAATTTAAATGTTTTCTCTTAAACAAGCTGTGTGGTTGAGTAAACAGTTTTTCTTCCATGAAGAGATCTGATTTTCTAAAACAGATTTGATTTCTATAAATAGTAAAAGCTTGAAAACTTATGCTAACTGGGAAGAACTCTGTATGCAACCTTTGTCATGAGTTGGAAATAATGAAACTTTGGCATGAATTTACTGGAAGAACTGCAGTTGTGTTGTATTTAATCATTTTATATTATGATGGGTGGTAATAAATTTATCACTGAGGTCTGCATTGCCAAAATTCATCAGGGCCCCAAGCACAAAATCACCAAGGTTGGAAAAGACCTCCAAGGTCATTGAAACCTACCACCATCTTACCACCAATATTTCCCACTGAACCTTGTCTCTCCCTGTGCTTTTTAAGGGTGACCCCATAAGATTGCAAGACTCTGAAGTATTTGTTTTTGACAGTTACTCAATCCAAAGGGGTCTGGAAAAACAGGGTGTATTATAACTTCTGGGAAAGAAAAACAACTCGAAGTTGTTAAGGCTTTGAGTAGCACACTACTTTTCAGTATTTAAATTATTGGAACAAACGTGAAAAGGGTGAGCAAGATTTAGAGAGCAGTTACTTGGTGAAACTTCAGACTAATAATGGCATTCTGCCTTAATCCACCCATTTTGGTGATGTTCTTGTCAGTGTTAGAGCTTTCTAGATTGGTGGACAAAGCGTTATCTGCAAGAACAACTTATGCACCAAAGGACTGAATTGCAGATGGAACAGCAACACAGCAGTTCTGCTCCGTGAGAGTTATGACTTTCTACTTTCCTGCTCCTCAGAGGAAATGAATTTACTATTGCTTTTAAAAGCAAAAATAGCTGCTTTAGCACAGAGACAGGCCAAGGTGCTGACTCTTACACAGGTGTATTACAGATGCACCTGAAATGCATTAGTGCTTGCTGATTACCACTGGCCCTCCCTTCTGTGGGGCTCTTGCTAGGATCTGTAGTTGGAGGGAAGGGTTGCCTTTTTCCTCTGAAGCTGAAATGGGGTTTATGTCTGATCGCTCCATATGCTGTGTATTCTGGACCATCCTCATCACAGATGTTCCTCTCCATACATTACAACTGGGTATCAGCTCATTCGGCTTCAGCAGTTGACTTTAAAAGGCAAACAAATCAAATCCCTTTCTTGAGGGTATAATGCATCATTTTTCCCTCTTTGACCGGGTATTATTTGCTTTTATATCTGATTGCATCATCAGAATCTAACTTCCTGCATCTGTGTTGGCTAATTAGAGCCTTGGCTTAAACCTTCTCCTATCAAAAATATACATTTTTTTGATCCAGTCAGTATTCATTTTATACAAAGAGTACTGAGCACATTTAATGAAAAGAGGAAGTGTGATGATTTCTCTAAATTGGATGAAACAAAGCAGAGGGAAAAGATTATTATCTGAAAATAAATAAAATAAACCAGGAACTTAGGAAAGGGGGAAATAGAAGAATCTTCACAGTGAGTGGGGCCAGTTCTTCAGTGCCAGCACCTGGTAGGTGATACAAAGTGTAGTGAGATATTTTCAGAAACTGAACTTAAAAATAAAAACCACTTTGGCTCAGAGCATGTGAGGATACATGGCTGCTTAATGAGGGAGCCGATCTAACTTCAAAATTTATTTGGAAAACCTGTTTCCCCTGACTTGGTTATAAGCAGAAACAAAGACAAAGTGTTCTGTAGGCTTGTGGTCACAAAGCAGGGATTTTGCTGGTGTAACGTGTACAAGTCCACTAATCTAAACAAGCCATACTGTGGTGTATCAACCACAACAATTCCACTTCCTCCAGCTTGAAAGCACTGAAAAAGTTGAAATTTTTTTTTTTTTTTTTAATTGTGGTGCTATACTTGAGCTGTACGCACTTTGAAGTATTCTCATCTGTTTGGCTATCAGGTGTATCTAATGAATTGTAGGTGTATTCATACAGGTTAATAAATGGAAAAAGTGAGATTGAAGGCTGGGAGCAACTTAATGTTAAGTGTGTGCTGTCATCTGCTGGTTGTCCCTTGTAATCTTGTTTGCTGCATAGAGTTTTTGGTTATTTTTGGCATCAATGTTACAAGCAAATTGTTTATTAATCCTTTTATGCAAACAACAATTTCAATGTGAATTTCTAGCAATGTGATTACCTCAGGTTTTAATCATATACTTCAGGTCTGCTGGATAGAAACTTATATAGATAATAAACATTTTTGCTACAAGGCAACATAGCAGGTGATCCACTGATGTGTTCTTGGGAAATCAGGCTGTCTAAAGAGAGCATGACTTCATCTGTCTCAATTGGGAATAATAGAGTATAGGGTCATTGGGCAGAATGTATTATTGAGCCTTTATTGAAAGAGGAGAGAGAAGAAACATTAATCAACTCTTGATTAAAATGTATGGCTCAATCTCATCAACTGGTGGAAGTCAAATTCTGACAAATGAGGATTTCTTAAATGAACTTCTACTTGAAAAGATCATAAATTCATAGGCTTGCTTTAAGATATAATGTAACTCCATGGAATCTACTACACTCTAATTCTATAACAGTAGTTGAAATAGCAGTTTGGAAATGTGATCTTTACATTTTTAAAATCAGGCATTTTATTTTTCTTAAAGGATTTATGAACATTTAACTCTCCTTATTTGAGTAATGAGGGCAACTACTAAAAGCTTGAGAGTCTTGATATTATTTCAATTATGCCTTCTCTTACAGTTAATCTTGTACAGAACTATTTTAAAAGCTACTTGCTCCATTGTTCTGTATCAAAGTAAAGAGGGTTCCCTTTCAGCTCCAGATATTTCATAGCTTTAATTTCTTACATTGTGTCATAGTTTGTGACTAACTCGATACTGAGAAGAGGTGCTGTTAATCACAGTCAGATCCTGGTCTGTATTTTTAATCAGTATGCCATAAGTATTGGTAAAATAACCACACAAAAAAAAAGATTAAGAAGCAGCAAGTGTTAGGTTATGGGTTTTCAAAGCCGCTTAGCAGAGTTAGGCACTCTGAATAGGATTTGGCACGTGGCTCCAAATCTGAAAACTTTGTCTAAATTGTTACTGGATTTGTATGACCTGAGAACATGACTGGCTGAGATGCAGTTATGTTCTATCTGTGGAGAATGTGCTAAGAAATAAATAGGAATATAGTGTAAACAAGGTCTTTGGGACTGAGGTCTGCAGCTCATCCCAGGCCCCTTTTGTGACCCTGAGGACAAGTGGATGCACAGCATTACCTTACAGCAGGGCTTGGACTGGAGCTCTTAATGAGCTTCAGCAGTAAACATTAAGTGTTAGACAAATTCAACAAAGGAAAGAAGATGAGATAGACATCATTAATTGCAATTGAGTTGACAAGTATGTTACCAATGAAACTTTACTTAAACTGAGGTCTGGGTGCTTATTACAATGAGTGATCTCTTTCCAAAGATATTTGTGTGACTTAATTTTTCTTTTCCTAACTCACTGCTAGCTTTGACTTCATATATTGGAAATGTTTTGTGTAGAAATACTAGACTTAAATTGTCTGCTGTGCTTAGGTTTAATTCTGTGAAGAGCAAAGTACTCTACTAAAAGTGTGTGAATGTTGGCATCGTGGATTACGTTACATATTCTCTTTTCATCTGCCAGCATATCACCTGGTAGGTAAGAATATACTTCATATTGAAAATGTGGCTCCATTAAATCACACCCTCTGAAAGAAAGTAATTTAGTGGGATTAAGTGGACAAGACTTTTGACACCTAGAATAGCTTCTGCAATATGTCATGTCTGAGCAAGGAAGAATTGGTAACTTGAGAAATATCAGGATTGTTAATCAGACCGTTGATGCTGAAGTGATGTGATATAATGCTCACGGCTTGAAGAACATAGAATGTGCTTTCTCTGGATCTACTTTGGCTCAATCCTGTTTTAAAATTCAGGAGAACAGTCTTACACAGAAAAGACTGCTTGGTGTCTGTGTACAACTTGACATATATATTTTTCTTTCTGTAGATGTGTGTGGGGAAGGGAGAAGACAGTGAATGACTGCTAGGTTAAACCACAGTGTTGTATGATTGTTTCTTAAGAAAAAGTCTAGCCAGAAACTCAGTGAGATCAACTGTGTCACAAATCTACATGTATGAGGATATAAGCTCTACACGTGAAGTTATGAATAGGGTGAATGGTAATGTGGGGATGCCAGAACTTGGTGCAAATCCCGGTTCTTCACACATGCTGTCCTCATCTCTCACTTCTTATGGGACAATACATCTAAAGGATGATGACAGTAAATGCTGACATCTAGTGTCTGTATGTTAAGTGCTGTCTCAAAGTTGAGTTCTCTCAGTCATCTCGTTTTTGTAAAGGAGTGTTGAGAGGGATAAAAGGTTTTTTCAGCCCTACATGTGCCTATAATTTATAGGTAAATAACAAACTTGGTTTTTAAATGTGGTTTCTTTCAGTCTTCATTGTTTACTTCTATGGGGTTTGTAGTTGTGTCCAGATAAACAAAAAAAAAATCAGTTTTGTTTCTCCTCTGTAATTAATCTTAGTGTCTCATAATCTGCTTCAAAGGGAACAGTAGCATTCATAGGATAGTGACATCTGAATGTGTATGGTTATCCAACATGAATGCAGTAAAAAAGAGTTTAAATGGTAACTGTTCTACAGGGAAGTACCCTGGTGTCATATGGAAGGCACTGAATCTTTCAGCTGTGACCCAGTTATTGAATCACTGTATGCTTCAAGATGCTGAGGTGAATGAAGCACCTAAATCTTGATGCCCAGTTCAGAGAAGTACATTAAGAAATTCTGATATCTTAATTTGATATTTTGTCAATTACTGGTGCTAGTATGGGGTGCTGAGCTCCTGTAACTTTGGTGCAGATAGTAAATGATTATTCCTGATTAAAGGAATTGCACTGTTGCTTCCTGAAGTCTTCTGCTGTTGCATCCTTAACTAAGTATCACAGCTATCTTTTTCCACCTTGTTGCTTTTGAGTTTAATTATATTTGCACTTTGCAGTTCTGCATAATGAATAAGAATATAAGATGCCCTAATATGGAGAAATAAGTCTGTTATGTTCTAAATGCTGCCTGAAGTTGTTTCCTGGCATGCATGAGCTGCTGATTTCAAAATTGTCTGCCTTGATTAAGTATTTTCTTCCTCTGTATTCTACCATTTGTGTCACATCAGTTTAATTTCCTTCTTCAGAAAGAAATCAATAGAAAAAGGAAATGCAGAGATTGTCAAGATGCCCACTTCAGCATTTAATGCTGTGTGTGCAGAATATCTCAGCTAGATGAAACTGGGGGGAAAAAAACCCGCAACCCATATTAATGGAAATCCAACAAGGAAAAAACACTATTATATCCCAACTGAATTGTGCATATATCTAAACTCCATGCCGTTCTTCCCTGTCATAAATGGAATAACTCAATGTTGAAATAAAAGTGGCCGGTGGTGAAGAAAGTGAAATGGAGAAGTGAGGTATACACAGAGAGCAATGGCACTACTAGGGTTAGTAGGGTCATTTTGTAGTTTGGGACTAGATGATAACTTAACACACTTGATGTCACCTATCAAAGCAACCAGAAAAGGATTTTTTTTTATTGCAAATATCTTCTGTTTTTAGTTTGCTCGTTTTGCTAACGCCGTTGCAATACACACGTCTGGCCACGAGGCGGAGCTGCATACAACGGTTAAAGTCGAATTCTGTGCCAAGGAAGGCTTTTAGAGGCTTAAATGCTGTTTTAAGAATGTTTGTTTGAAGTAAAATAACAGCTGTTAGTAGCCGAGGGACGGAAGAGTATATGTACAAAAATCATTTGTCCACTGAATTTGGAACTGTATGCAAATTATAAAAAGAAAGTTAGAGTTTTTTGATGATCATGAGAGAAATATCCATGGCCATTCAGAGAGTTCTGTTAGTGTAGTATTGAAGATGTTATCCAAAATACTCAGATTCAAGTTCCTGCCCTAAGACTGAATATTTTACATTTAAGATTGATTGGGCTCCCAACAGTCGGTGTGGCTTTGAAAACTTGAGAAACCTAGACATAGTTTGACATCAAACAAAATAATGACTTCGGTATTTAAATAGCTTATTAGATGCAAGTTTATATTAGACACTGAGATGTAAAATAATAAGAAAACAAGAGCAATCTTTCAGAGGGAAGAGTTTCTGCAGAGCTTCTGTTTTAGAGCTTTGGTTTTTGTAGGCCTACAAACTTTTGTGCTCCTCCAGTGTGCTTGAATCCTTTCTCTACCACAAAGAGAGCATAATTATTTCTTAATATATATTTTGAGAAGCCTTGTTTTTATGTAATGAGTTACACCACACATTGAATCAAGATGCACAGTATCCAGTATGATTAGCATTGGGTCCCTTGTTGTAGGTTTGTTTTACATTTTTCACTAGCTTGTGTAATCTTTGTCTGAACAACAACAACATAAAAAGCTAGACAAGACTCCTCTCCTGGACTGCAGTTGTTTTTCAGAAAGCAAGAAAGTGATTTTTAGTGTACATTCATCTCCAGAAGCTATATGGTGTACAGGTCTGGAGAGGCCTATGTAGAGCCGATTCTGCAGTAGAGCAAATGGCCTGGGTGACCTCTGTGATCCCTTGCATCCGCAGCATTTTATGGTAATAGTTGTGTCGTCTGAAAGCTGCGATGAACAGTCTGTAACTCCAGTGCAGTGTTAGAAAGCAGCATCCCTTTGTTCCTCAGGGTACCTACTGGGTGACTTCACAAACAAGCAGGAGCTCTCAGAGTTCAGCTTCTACTTTCAAAGAGTTAAGACATGCATATGCAATACATCTGCATACGTAGTCATAGTTTTCCAAGAACTCTTAAACATATGTAAATGTTCCTCTGGACGCGTGTGGTTGCGTTTAAGGTGGTTGTATGCCAACTTTTTCCTCATTTTTCTGCCATCAACTTCATCATTGAGATGTTTGGCTGACCTTTAGCTGTTTTTCTCCAATTTGGCCAATTTCCATTGTTTGTTAGACCATAATGAGCAACTTCCAAAACAATATAAAAAATTTGAGGTAGATGTCCTTGCACCTGTAGGGTGCGAAAGATAAAATGGCCTACTGTGAAGCAGAATTAAGGGAAAGCAAGGCTGTACACACAGCAAATGGAAAGTTTTAAAATTGGCACTCACTGATTCGTTTTGCTAAACTAATGTATTGATCCTTAAGCTAATATACTGATCCTGTTAAACAAATCATATCTCAGTATAGTTGTGTGGATTTCAGCCCAGTTTTACCTGATTAAATGGAAATGACCCTTCCTTGCAACTTAGTTCAATTCTGTATGTTTGTTATTGTAATCTCATGTATGCAAAGCAAGGAGTTCAAGGGCTTTCATGGTTTCCCACCCCACTTGCATTCCAAGCATCTGCTTGCCTTCAACTTGGTGGACTTCATCCACCTCCTTTTTCTGCTTCCCACTTTCCAGCTCCTGTTAGACTTAATGCTTTTCATTCACTGTATCTGGCACACACCAGTCTCTTTCATCAAAAGACTTTCACACCTGAGGCTTCCAGTCACATACTTGCAGTAAAGTAAGAGTTTAAAAGCAAATCCTTTTAAATCCTGAGGCCAAACACTGTAACAAACATATCTTCTCAAGGGATCAGTTTCCAAATGTGCTTTTGAACCGAATTCCCAGCAGGCATTTGGCTTTAAGTGTGTGATAGGGCTTTATTTATTTATTTATTGTAGAGCCATTGTTTCCGTCTCAATACGTGCTATTTAAACCTGTACCTCTGGTGGATTCTGCTATTGAAGTGCAGATTAGCGGAGTGCTGCTGCTTGGTGAAACATTGCAGGACAAAAGATGTATCAAAACAAAATCTGATGAGAAAGTGTCGGTTACAGGGAGAATGTATCTCAAAATCTGGGAGGGAGGGATGGGAGGAAGGGAGGGGTTTAAATCAACACTTCTTTGAAAGCCTGCTGCATATGGGCTAAGCACTCTGACTGCAGTGGCTTAAATGAAGGAGGTCTTAAAAATGTGAATGATTGTTAACATCTTTATAAAATATGCCATAAACTACTTTGAGGTGCAGGAAAAGGTTTCACAGCCTCATCACACGTGAGATATTCTTTAATGGCTGTGCAGGTTGGTGTGTCAACTGGTACCTGTAAAACACAATACATGTCTTTGGAGGCAGAGTTGCTCGGAGTGGATAGAATGACTGCTTGTACTTACAAAGGAATATCATTAGCACGTTGAAGGGCCTGCTCAGACATGCAGTTTGCAATTAGTTGATGGCTTCTGTATTTTTCGTGGGTACTGTCCCTTGGGGTGTTCAGTCCTGTGTGAGCTCAGCGGTTGGATTTTTATACATACCAGTGGTTTCAATCCGTGCTGAGTATTGCCAAACTGTAAAAGATGATCAACCCCACCTATAGCAGCATGGTCCCCTGAGGACAGGGCTATGTATTGGGTAAGGCTTGGTTTTAATCTTGCTCTTGTCAGCTGCATCTGCTGACTTCTCATATTCAGGTGACTAAGTACTATAATGCCATCAATCACTTTTTTATTTTTCTCAATTAAGCACAGTCATGTTAGATTGTTATTTTTGTGTGAGGAAAGATAGAAAGTAATCATGATGTGAAGTCTTAATTAAAAGAATGGTTGAGTACTTTTTCTTTTTTTTTTTTTTTTTTTTTGTTGTTTGTTATTTATGGCTTCTAAATCAAAGCCACTCCAGAACTATAGGATCTACATACACTCCTTTATTCTGGTAAATCTGTCTTTTCATTCCTGCTCTCTTTCTTTTTTCAACAGGGTTTGCTTTTTCATGCTGTGGAACTTAAAGTCCTAAGCAATCTCAGTTCTCCCCTCTCTCTCTGAAAATTCTTTTATTCTCATTTTACTGAGAAAAGAAAGGGGGATTGTCAGTAGAGACAGAAGTTAGAAAGTCCAGGTCAGTAATTCTATGTAAATCTATCCCTCCGAATACCACTTTTCCATTCAACTTAAATACTCTTTGACACTTTCCAGACCCCTGACATAATTTTGTTCCTCTGTATCCTGTTGCTCCACATCTTCATGAAGGTGTCAGATGAAAATCTGGGCCTTCTGTACATTGTAAGGCAAAAAAAAAAAAAAAAAAAACCTTAAAATTTGTTTTTAATTCAACTCTTACACATGCAAATATCTAATTCAGTTTAACTGATTCTTTAGATTCAAGCTAGCTAGCCTGTTGAGGAGAGGTTGAAGCTTTGATTGCAACTGATTTGTGATGTAATTGGCTCTCAGCTCTTCAAGTTACCCCACTTACAGAATGTAAATGTAGCTTCTCTTTGCACACCAAAGTTTTTCAGTTTGGTTACTCTTAGCCAAGATGCAACAATTTAAAAGATGTTATTTCAAGAAAGTAACTCAAGTTATCTGTTCTAGTACATAAAGATGAAGTAATTCACTGAGACATCGGACTGAAGTGAAGCAGGCAATTCCAAGACTAAATATTCTCAATATCAAGATTTTTTTTCTTATAGAAGGAGAGCAAATAAATAGGCAACAACAATACAAAAAGCCAGAATCCTATGTACGTTTTCACTGTGTAGTTTACATAGATGAGGCTTGTAAACAAATGTGCAAAAGCAATTATCTATTCCAAAACTCTTTCACCAACAGAAGGATGACTGCAGTTCAGTCCTTTCTTCTTAAGAATCAGAACCCCAAAGGCAATCGAACGTAGCCTGAAGCACGGATTCATAACAATATTAATAGCCATATGCTCCATTTCAGCTGAGTACCCCACGGCAATGTGGTAATCCTGCCTGATACTGGAAGTTGCATATAAGTCTGTAGATCTGAAAACTAATATAAATTGAATCTGTAGCAGAATAGAACAGATTGTAACCAAGTTGAAAGCATGTCCTTTGGGCACAGTCAGCAGAGGGGATATATGTGAGATATTGAAATGTAAATTAGTTGAAAGACAAAGTCTATTGTGTCATTAATTTGTTTGATAGAATTTAGATGTATATATTGGTGGGTATCATTTCCCCCTTGTTTTATCTCATTAATCTAGTCTGTATTTGCTAAAAATAATGAATGCAGTGCTAGGTTGCTTCATATTCATTACAGTATGCAGTAGACAGTTTTCCCATAGGAGTACAAAGCTAGACATAAGCAAAAGCTTTTGGCCTCTTCTATGCTACAGCTCAGATTGTAATACCAGTACGGGTTGTGTCCAGACCTTAATACAGAATAGCTCTGTACTATCCTCATACATACAACCAAGCTATATCGTGGGAAATATGCTGCTTCAGTGTCTCGTGTCAAAGATGTCATAAACACATGGGATTCCTACTCTTTTAGTCTGTTCATTTTCATTCCTTTGGTTTTGTCAAGCGGTACGAGCACGTCTCCAGAGAAGATACTTTCCAGTGCCTCTTTCAAGTAGAACAGTTCTATTATTCGCTTTCTGCAGATTAAGATTTATTGAAACTGCAATTAAGAAGGGTAATCTTTCATTTAAATTCCAACTGAAATATTGGAAGACTAAAGCTTTCTATCTGCTATGGGTTATATTTCTGTGAAAAACATGTGTAAGAAGACTCTAAAAATACAAATATCTGTTCCAAAAGTTATGCATCCTATTTTATTATGTTGGCCCATGGTGTCAGAGGTGGATGTTGATGGTATGGCAGTAGAGGGTGAACCTTCTCCCCAATATTGCATTACAGCAGAGAGGCAGTCGGATAGAGTGGCATCTGACACAAGTGTGTGTGAAACAAAGGTGTGGGATTGAACCCTTCTGTGTAGGGGGAAATTCATGAAAGTGATGAAAATGCATAGGTATTTCATTTATGTTCAATGCTATTGCATTTAACTTCACAGCTGCAAAGGCAGTAATACTTATACTGCCATGTTGTGTGAAGTGTAAAATATCCAAATGTCTGTTAGGAATGATTTTAAAAATGATGTGATAAAACAGGAGGTGACAAGGTCTCATTGGCTAGTTTTGTAGGGAGATCTACAGAATTTCTTTGCATCAACTGTTAGAAATGTGTTTAATACATAACTTTTACTGCTTTCAGGTAGTCTTCATGAAGCATAACTTCAATGATAGCCTCATGAAACTATTGTAAAAAAGTTTTTACTAAATTACAGAATTAAAGAAGATTTTGTGAGTGGCAGAGAGAAGGAAATAATGTCTTAGCTGTGGATGATGGAAAGCCACCTCAGACGAGTTCTGCTAAATGTTGACAGAACATCCAATAAATGAAGAGTGCCAGAAAAGACAAGTTAAAGGCCTACTGGTTTTTATTAATATGCTATTGTGGCCACATAGGGGCAGTGTTATCAATTGAACATTCTGTAAAGCTGAAGCATAAATTCCATGGTCGATACTGGCAGTTGAATGATTATTACATGAATAATAATTTTTAAAAATTAATGCTTTCCCATTGATAAATTTCTTACTGTTCATGTGAGTTAAATATACCTTGGGGAATTCCATCTAGCGATACTCCAGCATTCAAATGCCAGAGGTGTTAGGGGTTAAGGCCTTTGAGTAAGTAAAAATGCAGTGTATAAATTAAAAATGAAAGATCTGTCTCCTAGTAGTGAATTTGCAAATGCTGTGCTCTCCTGTGGTTTTGAAAGTGACATAATTTCACAGATAAAGCTGATGTGAGTTAAACATCTAATAGTCCAGACCAAAGTGCCCTTCATCCGTATCTTGTGTTGGTAGCCTTGTTGATAGCTGTCCTAGATTAGGAACTCATTTCGTCTTTTTAGAATCTAAATGCGTGGCCCCTTTCAGGAGGTTCTCATCTTGCTCGGATGGTGTCTCACAGCTGTTTTGCCCTTTCTGCCCTAAACTATTGAGCTTAATGTCCTTGTGTTATAATGGTGCTCCCTGCCCTTGTCCTGCATTCCTTTTCCTGCAGTCCTTTCTTTGATGTAGCTCATTTTGTCATAAAGACCACATGCCAAATGGTCATTCAGTGATGACTGTTTTGGATCGAGGAATATTTTCCACTGACATTGCCAAAAAGGTACAAGAATTTTTTGCTTTTGGCTTTACCATGAAAATAGTTGTGAAGAAACAGAAATGGGTGAATTCAACAGGTAACAGTACTCTCAGTGTTGCTAGCTTGCTCTTACTCTTGGTTTTAAAACAAAGACAATAAGACAAATAGAAGGGAGGAGAAAATGTATAGTTTTTTGCTTTTAATTTTGCCATATTGTATTTACAGTAGGTAATTTATTCAATGGAAAGGTCAGCATGGTTTTCCTGGGAGCCTAGCAACTGCATGTGGATTGACTTCATTAGATTAATATTGGATTTCAGAAACTTCTCTCTGTGCTACCGTTTTCTCTCTATTCCACTCAAACTCTTTTCTTTCGAATTGCTAAAGTGGTTGACATAATTAAATTAAATGGGTTTTAGCTGCTTTGTTGTCAGAGCTGCTGAGAAGACCATGAGCCCTTACCTGTATTTTCCTGTAGGCAGATCCAATAGAAGATATCACTTCTCGCTGCAAGCCTTGTGTTCAGTGCTTTGTGGAGATAACAACTGGGGCAGAAGTGTGAACAAACCAACAAAAAATCCTTACCTGTGAGAGAAACCTGCATTACGTGACTTTGTGTTTTGAATTACCTATTTGTGATTTGCTGTGATGTTACATGTTTTATTCAGTAGTTTTTATATGGTAGTATTATCAATAAGATCAACAGTTATTTCTTGTTCATCCTGCCTTTCCAGAAAGCCTGCTCATGTGGGCTAACCAGTCAGCATAACCACATTCAGAAACCTAGAAACAACTGAAAACGTGAAATTACAGAGGAAATCAGTTCAGACTTAGTTTAATGCATCAGAACCTCAGCTATGGTTCTGATTAGCAAAGCTGCATTGAACTTGTTGAGCTGTATCTAGTTACCACAGATAGGATTGCTACTCAAAATACTCATGGATTAAATCCAACCTTGGTGAAACTGGCTCAGCAATTGCTGTCAAACTGCAATATTTATATTAATACTAGTAGCTCCTAGGATTGCAGTGAGCGATCAGGAGGCGGTGTTAATTAGGCACAATAGAACATATCTTGTAAAGTACAGTTTCAGAGTTTAATTCGATACCAGAACAACCAAAAGAATTAAAATATTTAAAAATAAAATTTCTAAAAAATGCACAGTGGGTAGTAAGAGAAGAAACTACAGAACTACAGTGCACCCTGAGCTTGCAGGAAGGGAAGGAAGATCACTTGCCTCTAGCTGCTGAATGGCATTAAGGTGTCACAATGCCTGGGGTAAGCTGTACAGAATCAGGGTGAGCAAGAAGCTTTGCCACTTTTTGATTTTTCCATTTGTTATGTGCCATCCATTTATGCTAGTCCTAGGTTACTTTGATTGGAATCAGAAGCTGCCTTGTGAACAATGTAGGTACTGTGTATAGAAACATGTTTAGCTTCTCTTCACATGTGGTTGTATCTATGTTCTTCAAGAAATCCTCTAATTCAGAGAAATCTTCCAGTGACATCCAGACTTAGAAAGCACTTCAGATCCTTTATTTTTTTTTTTTTTTTCCCCTCAGTATCTAAAGCCTAATTTTAAAAACCTACATTTCTCCTCAGGCACAGTTCCTTTGTACAAAATCTCTGTATGTGGAAGGTAAGGGTTAGACTTATTGCACCTACTTCACACCTGTTTGATTTACTGAGCATTCCTTAATGCTTTACAAGCCAAATAAAGGGCTGAATTATTGCAGTTCCATGTGGATGGTCAAGGAGGAAAAATATCTGACTAGAACCAGGCCAGTCATTTCTTGACCTCAGCTTTACTTTCTTGAGTTTGTATTTTAAAGCACCACATCCTTGTATTTACTGCTCTCTAACATGATTTTGTAAGGATGCATGCGATGTAAGTAGTCCTAGCTTTCAAAACTTCTTTGAATATCTACATAGAAGTAGAAAGTAAGCTATCAAAATTGCTTGACTGGCTGTTTTTTAAGCCAACTTTCTGTTGGTGTGTAGAATAAATGCAGGGTGATAATACTCTGAAAAGAAGTCCTGTCAGAGAAAGAGAATATTTATGGATGAATTGATAGGGGAAGCTGGCACTGCTCTTAACTTGTGGTGAAGTGTAGGATTTCTGTCAACTATCATCAATCTTTAAGGACAGTGAAGGAAAAATAAAAGTGAAAATTGAAACCCAGAGCTTTTAATTGGTTTTGTTACCAGTTGGTGGTTTCTGTGTGACTTACATGGCTGATCCCTACCACTAAAGATTTCCTGGATGGTCTGAAATTGAGCAGTGATGAGACAGCTTTCTCTCTTCCTAGGAGATGTCACCATGTGGAGGAGAGGTTAGCTATCTGCCTTCAGTATTTCCATTATTCTGCCATCTGTCTCTTTAAAGGAAAGTTTAAGAAGTTGTATGTTCTCATTACATGGAAGAGCTATATAACAGCACAGACAACACACTGCAAACATTTTCATCATCTTGGTTTAGCTGGGTATAACTGGTTTGCTCCTGGCACGGAGCTGCATTTATTTCCACCTTCCTGCAAACTACCGAGCTGTTCTCTGAATGGCATAGGAAAAAGCTTCACACTTCTGTTGAGCCTTTGGAGAGCTGACCACACAATTTTTGGTGCTCCTACCTGCATTTGCTTTCAGTCGTTTCAACTGTCTGCACTGTACAACCGCTCTGAATAGAGTTTTTTCATGTTTTCAAAATGCAGAGTGTTTGACCACGCAATCCATAGCTTACATGTGTTCTGCAGAGCACAGTGTGCCATCTAGCAATTACAGAAAGACCAAGTATAGGGTTTGTTATACAGTGATGATGTGGTTCAGCAGATAAAGCAGATGGATTGTCAGGACCTGGGATTCTGTTCTTCATCTAGGAATTAATCTTGGTCAAAACTCCCTGGATCTTTCCACTTCTATAGCTCCAAATGTTTGTCTACTGTCTGGATGAAAATGATGGCAAGATGGAGGTTGTGTTATGCCAGGAATAACTATAACAGAACGTTGTCTAGAACAGAATACCCTCAGGAAGGCGTTTTCAAAAATCATTAGGGAGGCTGATTCTTATTATAAATAAAACTGTGAGTTTGTCTCTGAGCAATTAAAGTTTAAATATGAAGATGAAAAGGAATGTGGAGGGGGCAGAGAAATAAAGCAGTCTGTTTCGAGGCTCACAGCAGGTCAGTGACAATAAGGATTTTTGTTCCTCTAACATCATCAGCTGTTTATAAAGATCTTTTCCTCTGTACTGCCCAGTTACTTTGGGTGAGATTTCACGTCTTATAATACGTAGTGGTGTAATATGGCAGATTTATTTGGTACTCTAGAGAAACTACTACAAAAAGTATCCTTAAACAGATGCTAATTTGTCTTTAATTTTTGGCTTCCTTTGTTCTCTACTTACCAAATATTATTCATTAAAATATGCAAAGACTACTTAACACCTTTTATCTAGGAATACCTAGGGATGTGATAAATATCAATTAAACTGCAAATTGCTCTTGATAAGTAGCTGATAATTATCCCCATTTTATAGCTGGGAAAATAAAGCAGGAATGGAGTTGTTTAATTTCCAAGTTTTTATCTGACTGGTTTGCTGTTACTGCAAGAGCTGAGTAATGCAGCCTGATTCTGCCTGGCTTTATGGTAGTGCCGTTCTTCTCAGAGGCAGCAGAGGTCTTCCACAGTGTGTACATAATATTTAGGCATCACTGAAAAGATTGGGCTGCAAGTAGACTTGCAAGTAGACAGAAAGTTGTGTGTGGTGTCGCAGACTGAAAATTAGTAGAAATGTCTCTGACATGATAACCTGTTGCATGCAATTACAATGGGCTGCGGGCTTTTGTTAGAAGCTTAACAGTGCACCAGATCTGACTGCTCTCTGAAGCTTCACGTGAGAAACTGAGATGATGGCACTTAATCACTGACCATGCACAATTATATTAGCTTTGGCAGTTTATGCAAAGGTGATTTTGCACCTTGCACTGGTTCATAAAGATGTATTTAAGAAGGGAATTGAGCACTGATATGGCAAGGGACTAATTTTTGTTTCTGTTGTTTCTACATGCTGTATTTTGACCATGTAAATTTGTGTGAACTTGAATTGCAAAATACTAGAAGAAATAAGATTGCCAGAGACATTTGGGAATACTTGGATGTTTCAACCTCAGTTGCTTCAAGCTTTGTTGTTGTGCCAAAAGGTACACAACAGAGTGGAAGAAATGAAGGGAACGAAATCACAGCTATCTGGTCCTGTTGTAAAACACTGCTGGGGGGAAGGCAGCAGGGTGGTTTCTGTTGTTTTTTCCAATGAAGGGGAAGTCTTAGGAAATGTGAACTGTACTCCAAATCTCAAAATGCAGGAAGGACAAAGTGTACAAAAGCAAACAAAGAAAATCTGGAAACCTGCTAAAGTACATTTAACCATGAATTTATCTGTGTAAACACAACTAATACAGCATATACAGCACAACTCTGTTGCTTTATTTTGGAACAGAGATGAGAGTCAGTATGAAGCTCTTTTCTTGAGGTAGCTCTCCTGCCTTTCTCTAGGTGCGTGTTAAGGTGACTGGAGTTAGATCTAAGTGTAAAACAATATTGCTCTCCACAAATTGAGATTAAAACTTGAAATCTTAGACTTCTTCAGAATACTTCTTCAGAATAGTACTTTGTAATGGTTACAAGTCCATATGAGTGTGCTACAGCCTGAGTACAAGTAGAGTTGATTTTGCCCTTCTAGGTCATGACCTGTAAGAGACTTAAGAGTTTAATGTAGAATAACTGCTAGAATAGTGCTTTTTGCTCCTGCTCTGCTAGAGACAAAAATGCAGGTTTTCTTATTATTTAAAAATACACTGTAAGTAAAACCTTCCAGCATGCTAGGCAGCTTTGAGGAACTGCCTGTGTGACAAACAAGAACAAAAAGTTTCTCAACTGCCTCTTCCTGCTGCAGTATTATATCTGGGCTGCAAGAGTCTCTCAGAAGTACAGCCAGAGCCTACAGGAGGTTACAAACAGGGACTGGAGGGAGGGAGGTGCTAGGCTTGCTGAGCTGGCAGCAGCTTTTCATTCACACCAGAACTGTAGCTGAGTTGGAAACAGTTTTCTTTCTCAAGCTTAACTTTGTGAATCCAAAGTAGGTTTATTACAAAGCATAATTAAAGGTTCCTACAAGTCATGATTTCATAGGCACAAAATCCATAACTGCTATATTTATCACTCTCCAAAACATAAAGCAGTGGATAAAGGCTGTTTTTCCATTTTGCGTTATTCTGAACTTCAGATAGATTTTGAGTGTTAGACAGATGTAGTCATATGCTCAGTATCTACTGCTAGAGGTGGTCTGAATCAGTTTTCCTCTATGTTGGAATATATCTTTCCTTAGAGGCCAGCTCTTTGTGCAGCCAGTTGCCCAATGACCTGATATAAAGGAAACAGCTCAAGTGTATCAGAACAAGTTCTATTGCAAAGCAAATTATTGAAGCCTTCAGAATATCGTACTCAGTTCCAGAATAGTTTGCTTTACTGTCCACCCTCAGTTAACCTGCTAGTCTGAAGTATCAGCTCCTCCACACTGAATTCTGTACTACTCATACACAAAGGAAAACTTGAAGTTGGAAACATGTAGCCTGTAATATTTTGTTTTTGCTAATATATGTGGGGAAAACTAAGGGTTGGGGCTCAAATACTCACTGTTAAGAAAGACTGAGGTAGTCTGGGCTTGGGGCAATTCATGCTCTTTGGTCCTCTTCAGTGTTGTTTTCCTTACGTAAATCTATGAGTGGAACCAGCAGTCCTTGGATGACTCCCATTGATCTGATGGCAGTTTGAAGTGTAAAGGAGCACATGAAATGAGGTTTTGCTGCTTATCGAGCTAGTGAGATCTTTTTTGTATCAGTGGCATTTAGTAGGGGTGGGTCTGCTGTTATGAACCACGTATTAAGCAATCCTAACTTGGATCAGCAGTAGCAAATGCAGAGCACGAGATTATGCAGTCTTTAAAATTAATGTAGCTCTGTAACAATGGCATCTCAAAAATGGTTTCAAAGTTGTGCTCACTTTCTGAGATCATCTTTAAAATGAAAAATGAGCATACTCAAGTTTCAGACAATTTCAGGTCAAAATACACCTTCAGTTTGATGATTATTATTGTATTGATGATATCTGCTCGCTTACTAATTAAGCCAAGATGAGATAAGAATTTCTTCCCATTTTACTTCCTGATCCTGGAAAATTACTTGAGGCCAAAGCCTCAGTTACAGAAGTACTGTATATTCAAAGCAATAATTTCAGTAATTCTTTCTCCCCTTCCCCCATTCCTCCTCCTCCAGGAACAGCAGTCTTCCAGCTGCCTGATATTGTAGGAAAAAAAAAAAAAAAAGCCAGGGTCATCTTGATGTCACTTTGCTATGTTACTTAGCTCCTTTGCACGCTGCTTGAGGTTGCTGGGGTTTGGCATTTGGATTTTACCAATGTGCTAATTACAAAGGAATTTGAGTATCTCCAACAGGCAGCTTTCTGACAGATCTAATTGTTGCAGCCATGATATGTAATTGTTGTAAGATTTACCTTTGTAGTCCATCTCTTCATCAGTCTCTGTGTTAGGTGGAATACCCTGAAAAGCATACTTTAAAAAAACAAAAAACAAAACAAACAAACAAAAAAACAACAACTTACTAATGTGTAATATAAAATCCAATAGAAAGTGCTGAAATCTGGAAAGTGAGGCTCTTGCATAAAAGAAATCTGGAATCTGAAATACTGCACAGATTTTGGTTGGAAAGATCAAAATTCAGTCCCACAGACTTTCTAAGCTTTAGTAGGGAGCGTAAGTCTGTTCTTAAATTTAATTTCCTTTACTCAAATAAGTTGAGTTTTTGAAATCTATTGTGTGGAGTTGATTTATGGATTATTCTGGAAACATTTGTTCAACTGAGAGCTTACTCAAATGCACTGCTTAGTGCTGTTTATATTGTCATCTTCAGACTCTCCATGCTCTTATATGTTCTTGTGAAATGAGCTATATGAAGCAATCATTCCAGTCTGAAAGTCTGCATTCTTTGGGCTGTGCCTGCAGTGATCTTGACACCAAATGACAGTTCATATGCGCACCTCAGCAACCTGTCCTTCTCCATCTCTTCCACAATGGGAAGATTCAGAACACTTTACAAATGACAGGGTGAAGTTTCTTAACAAACCATCTATTTCTTCTTCCAGCACAAATTCCCAATTTACATCCCTTGTGAGATTTCTGGAATAAGCGTTTAACTCAGCATCAAACATATTAAAAGGGATTGCATATAAAACACGGTGATTGTGCTAGGGAGTATATCTCCAAACTGTAATGTGCTTTTTGCATACCATTTTTTTACTTTTTTTTTTTTGTGCCAATTTCGAAGATAAAGTAGAAGAGCTACAACAGTCCATTTTCTCTAAATGTAAGGATACTGTTACGTTCACTGCATATAAGCCTTGGCTATGTACAACCTTGGCTATCTGCTTCATTTTATTTGCAGTTATCTCTTGTTTTTAAAATGAGCCCCTCCAAGTAAAGTTTACTGCTTATCAGACATACAAATCTGAGATGGATTTTGAAACTTTTAATGGAATATATGAGAAAGTGGTGGTTGTTTTTTTTTGTTTTCATTAAAGTTTTTTAGGAAGTATGCAAACCAGGATCTGCAAACTATTTGTCCACTCATTGCCAAGCCTCCTGTTAAATTCTCTACCCGTTCAAGATATCAGGTGTGGTAGCTTCAGGATCAGACCCTTGTTGGCAGGAAACATTGATCTCCCATGGGTGCTATTAACAGGCAACTGTTCATGAATGTACATGTTAAAAGATTAAATTGTCTTGGCAAGCAAGGTAGCCCAGGGGTTAAAAATATGTCTCTTAAAACATCTGCATGTTGGTGTCCTTCAAGTTTCAGCATGCTGTCTTCAGGATTATGCCACAGATTAAAGAGTTTTATATTAGCATTAAAGTTCTATCAGTAGAATCTTTTGGAATAGGAAACATGATCTGTTTTGCTGACTGCTTAGGGGGGATTTCTTTTAGGAGGGCTGAAAATTAAAGTTCTTTGACATTCACTTTAAATTGACACTTGATATCCAGTGAATCAAACTAAGATTATAAATTTGATCTATGGAAATCAATATAAGTTTTAATGTTCCCAATGCAAACTAGATTTCATGTCTGCAGAGTGACAATTTCAGAGCTATTGCTAATGTGTATGTTAACATCCTATGAACTACAACAAGATTTTGGCTAACTGGAGTGTTTAATGACTGTTGGTTCATCTAGGAAATCTGTGTTATCAATCCAACTTCCCTTATTTCACTATGTGAAATTCTAAGATTTATATTTTTATGACAAAACTTTTTCCTGTAGGGGGAAAAAGACAATGCATGTTGATTTATCTCTGATATATTTTCTATAGCTAATGGCTTCGTAACATTTTAAAGTTTAAAAGTAGTTAAAAACAAATCTAAGACTGATCATTTTAGCTTGAAAAGAAAAAATAAATGTAGGGGTTAGTTACAAACTTAAGGATCTAGACCATGAGTGGAAAAAGTGGTAAAAATTTCTACAGGCAATTTGTGGAGATCTCAAGAAGTATTTTTACTTCTCTTTGTCTTTGCATGCTGTTTGTCCACACTATCTGCCTTCAGTTCTTCATCTGCAGCCTGATTCTCTCTGGCTTGTGTATAGATAGAATCACAGCTACTGAGCTGCTCAAACCAGCTCTGAACAGGTTCTGTCCTAGAAGGGCTTATTAGCTCAGACCGTGTGATATGAATGCAGGTGCACGGATCTTGCTGTCTGCTCTGATCTCTGTTCATGTCAAGCTGGGCCTAGGCTAATAAATCTACCCAGATATTAAGCTTGTTTAGGTGTGTCTATGCCATGTGTCTGGAACTAGAAACTTTGGGAAGCCTGGTGTAAATACACCTGAGTTGCTTTTGTGCATTTGGTTGGCACTAAGCCCAAGCCTGGAAATGTTCCTGGAAGCAGCTGTTCTGGAGGGCTGTGCTCAACACACAGACTGGCCTTTTCAGAACTTTCCCTGTCTGTTGTCACTGTCCTGATAGTTCCCTTACTTGGAACGTCGTGACCTCATGTGTCTCTGAATGTGGAGACTAAACTTTATTTATGAGGATTCTAGAATGTGGCTGCTTATGTCCTGCTTGCTGTGCTGAATAATATAGTAATACAGCAGGTCCCTGCATATGGAATGGGCCATTGTTATTGTAATACTGCTAGTATTTTAGAAAGACATTTTTCATATATTTGCACTACAATTATAATTATGAAAATAATTGTGGTAACAGAATTCCTTGAGGGTAAATAAGTGGGAAAGAGATTTGCCTTGTTAATAAGGGGGAGAAGGGGAAGAGAACATAAACAAAAATATACTGTGCTGAAAAATATTTAGCAAGGTGCTTTGCTGTGAAGAAACACGCTTGCAAATGTGTTTATTTAAAACCAAGCACAAGTCTGTCTCTCTATATAACAAATGTGATATTCAAGTTGGCATAGGACATTTTAACATTAATATTTTGTGCTGGCACCACCAAAATGACCATTTACTGGTCTTAGACTATTTTAGAAAACGAGCAATTAAAAAGGGTGATGGTGAGGGAGGTAGAATTGCTGTAGTGGAATCACTGACTACGACTGCAACCTACTTTTGAAAGGTGGAGTGATTTACTGCTGTGTGATGGTCATCAGCTCATTAATGAAGCTAGAAGTAAGAGCTGTAAAGACTTCAAAAAACGTAACTTAGTAGAGTTCTTTCCCTGCTACCACGAACTGAGAAGGATCAGTTCTTTACAGTGGAGACAGATTAAAAGTACAGCTTTGAGTCCTTTCTTAGAGCAATGAGATGCATCACTACCTTGTCATCTGTGAAGGCATGATGTTACCCGTATTTGTTTTGGACTATGCACATTATATTATTACTGTATATTGTATTCTTTTACATCAGCTATAATCTCATTTAAATGTTATTGTCCATTCCTGAGAATTGCCTACAATTTTCTGTAAAGCAGAATAAAAAGTTTTACTGTGATGAAATAGTTCTGCTTAGGGCTCTGCGCTCATTCTGTTATAGGTAGTGGTATCTGTAGATCAGGTGTAAGTTACCTCTATATGCTGGATCTTCAGTGAGAGTATGTTGCTTCAGCTTTCAAGTCATTTGAGCTAATAATGCCATTGCACTGGTGAAAATGGTGAATTGAATAAAGTGTAGGAAAGTTGAAAAGTACACGTTCAGAAATTCTTGATAACTGAATGGTACTTCTGCTGTAAGCAGAGCTCCTCTTAAAAACAATCTATCATTCCATATTTCTTTCATCGTATACAAGTTCTGATGAATAAACTCTATTCAGAGCAAGCTAACATAAGAAGACATAGAGAATGATGTAGTAAGTCTTCCCTAGTTTTTTTTTTGTTTTTTTTTTTTTAAACTCAAGCCAAAAACACTGATTTGATTCAATGTGTTGATATGTAGGTGCAAATTAACTTCAGGCAGATTGAGTGAGGTTTGTAAAGGCCTAAAGTCCAAACTGAATGTCTGAAACTAGCAAAAGTATAAAATAGCCAGGCACGTGTTGGCATGTGAGATGATCTAACTGATGAGCAAAAGGGTAGAATGCTTCCCAAAGCAAAAACATTGGGTATTTCTGTATTCTGAAGGCAGCCTATAGGATGTGGGACAGGGAAATGTAGGCACATATGAGGGTTACAGAACAAACCGTTACTGCAACAAAACTCTCAGCTATTAGCCTTGTTAGCCATCTACCCTCCCTGTTCCAGCAGCACCTCTAAATTCTTCCCATTATCCAGACCAGTTTCTCATTCTGCAGGACATGTGAGGTTCATTCACAATTTCTGTGAAGGAATGGAGATCCTAAAATAGTATTTTCCCTGCCAGAATTTCTCTCACTGGACAGTGAGATTGTTAGTAAAGTATACAAGAGTGTTACAGAAACATTTCAGTAATTGATGAGGAAATAAGAAGCTTTGTTTGGGAGTTTTCAAAGCATTTTTGCATGTTTTGTAATCTGCACATGTAATTTAGTTACATATACTTTACTTGGTCAAATTAACCATGATACATGATTTCTGTGCAACTCCACAGAGTACTGATGGTAAAGACTGTGACTCCAATTTGTTACATGTCAAGTAAGGTCCCATAAGGAGTTCAGGGCAGCATAAAGAGGTCCCCACCAATTGTTGTCCCATGATACAGATTCTATGCCTTGGCTTCTATATCACTTATGTTCTTCTATAAAGTGAGCAGCATTTACTTTTGTACATTGGTATTGTCACAAGGTTTTAAAAACGCCTAAGACTAAAATAAAAGGGCAGGTATCATACTTATTTTGATAATGAATCATAATTGTTTGCAGTACCTGTGCTACACCCCCACTGTGAGCAATCTGTCAGGATGGCGATGGGACAATAGCAGCCCCTGCCAAATGACATAAATGGGCAGACTCTGAAGTGCAGTAGCTACAGTTAATTTTCCATTTCAGATTTTCGGAACCTTTTTAAACTCTTCCTTGGCTGCAATTTTAGAACTATTAATCATGATAACTGGATAGAATTTTGAGTGCTTCCAGGAAACAAAAATAGAGTGATTTTTAATATTGTTTACGTTCTGATTGGCTGTATTTTCTAAAATATTATTTTCTTGAAACCCTTTCTTTTGTAGATGGGCAATTTCAGGGGTTATCACCTCTCCATTTCTTGTTATCCTTTAAGTGGTACTCTCTTTGCTGTGGGCAGGGTAACAACTATGCTCTGCTCTACTTGTCATGTCCCATTTGCTGCCACCCAAATCAAAAGCAAGTGCTTTGGCACATCTCCGAGACTTTTTTTTTTTTTTTTTATAAAAAACCAACCTTCCAAGGACATAACTAGACAGAGTGCCATTCCCAGGAACCAGGCTGCTTTTCAAAGCCCATTTGCTTTATTTTATGTGCTGCTTCCTGCTCCTTTCACATTTTTCTCCCTTTTGTCTTTTAAGCCTGAACTGTAGAGATTCTCAGGGACACATTATAACTTTCCTCCCAGGTGAGATCAAAGAGGGTCTGTTAGAGGCCTGGTTGTCTCTTTTTCTCTTGGAAAAAAAAAAAAAAAGCAAACTTTCCAACATCTGTTACAGCCAGCACAGATGTACATACATTGTAGTTAAAGGACTTGAGATAACTTTCAAAAGCTGTTTTCAACACCTTCTCCTGCCCTTGATAGTTTATTTTAAGGGATCTGAATGAAGAATCCAAGTTTATGGGATATGGCAGAAAAATCTGCAGGGTAGGTTCTTGAGTTTATTTCCAGCTGCTTTGTTTCTGTTGATATACTAAAGAGCAAACTGATGTCTGGTTCGTCATAAAATACGTATTGTAACTTATATGTTCACAAATTCTGGAAATTCCACTGTTAAATCCAGAATAACAGATCATTATCTCGTAGTTGTGTTATCTGGGAAAACCACATTTCTATGATTACCTTCCTGAAAGTTTTAGTCACAGGTAACAGATATAGAGTCTGCTGAATTTTTCAGAACCTCCACACAAAATTGATCCATTTCTCCTATTTCTCATTTTTCACCTTTTTCCCTGCCCTTTTCCATTTTTTTTTTCCTTCCCTTTCCTCTTAGCATTCTGGCTTTATGTGATTTATTCGTCTTCCATATGGAATAATTTCCTCCTCAGAAGCCAGCTCTGACCCACCGTCACATTAATGTCACATATCATGTGATGTTTTTCTGACATGTGGCTGAATTAGCAGTTTCCAGTCTCAAATGGAGTAATGAGAAGCATATCATCTGGGCTTACCAGTAGTGAGATAACAAGAGAGTTTACTTCCCTGCACAAATTTTCCATTGAAATTGCAGAGGTGTTTGAGGATGTTGAGTTAGGTCTGTTTTAAGGTTATGGCTCATGATCCCCTGTATTTGTTTAGATATATATTCAGCAGATAAATGAACACCTGTCTCTTGACGTGACCTCCTGTGTCATATTCCTTCAAAAAAAAAAAAAAAAAAGCTTTCCTAGCTGAAATCTGCTATGCACTGCCTCATATCAGCATAAGCACAAATCAACTGAACCAGATTCACTTTAATCCACCCAAAGTTCTCTGCTGGTTTATTCACAGCAGGAGTGCAAGAGGAGAAAATATGTTGAGCAAATGCCCCAAAGGATTTAGAGGGAAAAAATTACGTACACTTGATATGAAGATCATTGCAGAGCGTGTGGATTGTTTTTACAGAAGAAATAGAAAGGGGACGTGGTGAACCTCTGGCTTTGTTATCAGTGTGACTTAGTAGGAAAGGGCATGGAGACTTGAGATTTTAAGGGAACCTCTGGGAGAGAGAGTGAGGAAGGCAGGAGAAAATGAAGTAAGAAATGTAGTTGTGCCCTCACCTACATGGAGCCTTGAACAAGTTTGATTTTAGGGCAGTAGAAAATGCAATTGCATGAAAGGATTGGAGAAGGTGGGAAGAGACACTGTCAGAGCAGCAAGATCTTAAGAAAGCAACAAAGTCTTGTGGTGGCTTGAGTTGAGGAGGGCACAGGAGATGGTTGCAGTACTGTATTTATTCTTTCTCAATCACTGAAGGTCATTTGTGAGCAATCACTTCTCTAGAGCTTTTTCAAGCCATCATCCTTGGCACCATTTGTCTGGCTTCCATGTAAAATCAATAACAAAAACAAGTTCCTGCTGGAGTTTGTAAAATCTCAGGGCCATCTCTTTTGGAAGGGTCAAAACTCTGCTGGGGAAAGACAGGTGAGGAGTTTTAATTTTTTTGTTCTCTTGTTACTCTGTAGGAGTCCTCAGAACAGGGTCGAGGATACGAAAGTGCAGCAGCTAAGGGGTGTGTTAGTCTGGTGAGTGACGTTCGGGAGACTGAGAGTCCTTCCTCCTATGTTTGTCACTCCAGCTGAGCCATTTGTTTTATTGGTTGTGTTGCTCGGTTGTCCATTTCCAGGAGGGCATGAAATAGAACCAGGGTGGGTAACAGAAATTCCAAGAGAATTCCAATTCTGTAGGGGAAAAAAAAAAAGCCCAAAACATTGTGGCATTTAAAATAGTGATAATTGTGTTACCTGAAAATATTTTGAGAAACTTTTTCTCTTGCAGACTAGACATGGGTATTTTTCTACTGCATTACGGAAATGTTTATATCCTGCAAATTATGTCATCCTATGTTACAAATATATATGGTACTTTGAAGGAGAATGTATTGTGTGAATTCCTTGCTCTGTTTCATACTTCCTCTTCGTCCATGCCTCCCTCTGCCCTGCCCTATTGTGGTCTCCTGCACTTTTTCATTTGAGGCTTCTTTAGCACATTATACCTCAGACTGCATCAGGCAGTTACTTCAAAGTTTTCTTTGCAGAGCTATGCTACATTAGTTTATTTGTTTGTTCTGCAGCCAAATGCAAAACCTTCTCTGGCTGTGATGAGTTTAATTGAGGATCATTCTCCTGAACCTTCTTTGGAGATTCTGAATCTGTGCACTTCTGTACGCAGGGAATGTGAGGTCAGACAGCACAAAACTTTCATGTATTGCCTTTGCTGAGCATTTAACAAAAATTAGATATTTTATTGATGTCAAGTTACCTTTATCAGTGCATCCTCTCAGTCTGAAGAAGTAAATGTGTAGTAAGAATACCCTTACTTGCGGCATCTACCTTTTGTGCACCAAAGATTCTCCTGTGGGATACTTGTGGTAGCACTTATACACATTTCTGGCTAATCTGTTAGTTAGCTGAGCAGGGATCTCCACCATGCAAGTTCTGGGAGAGAATGTAGGGAAGCCAGTTTTACTTGTCTTCTGTATTAAGCTGATGGAATACAGATAACCAAATCTTGTTCTGTTTCTGAATTCAAACCCACATAATTTCTCTGAATTCCCTGTATATAAAAGCAGTAGGATTTTCCTTGTAGGTACCTGAGGACAGAATTTGGTTTTGAAACTTGTTAGACACACCTGTAGATCTTCACCCTTGATATCCATCTACATGTGGCTGGTTGTTATTGAGATGATGGTTCATGGTAAAGAGGTCCCTGGATTTCTGACTGGGTGGTCACACAACAGCCAGAAGAAGCCAGTAAGTATCTGTATGGCCAATTCTCATGTTTTCACTTGTGTGGACATAACTGTTGAAGAACAGAAAGGCATTTCAACACAGTTCCCATGAATCCAGGTGCTGCATTCAGACTCTGCTTGCTAGCACATCAGTTTCTATTGCCCATAGCAAGCATGGCATAGTGGAGCCAGTACTGCTATCTGTCTTTGACTTCTTAGAGCATGAGATGAGGTACACAAACAAATCTAGACTGATGGTTAAGTCACTTTTGGCACAAGTCCAGACAGGGCTTTTTCATGCTGTTCTGGAAAAACATTTGTTACTGCAGCAACTATTTTTGATGAAATGAAAATTCATATATATGCAAAACATTGGATGCTGTGGTCAGAATAAAAGATCTGTGTGAGAAGGAAAGTAAAACAAGGCGCTTATCACAAGAAGCTCGGTATGAAAGGAATTGTAATTTCAATTGCCATTGATGCTCATTCCTAAACTGGTGATAAACTCATTTGTTCAGGAAATAAATGTCAATGTACTTTTGTAATTTAAATGAGAACTTGTAAAATGGAGAATATGCTTCCCATTCAGATCCTTGAAGGTTTGCTTTGAAATGGGAGTCCCTTCTGATGTCGGTTTCATTTGCTTTTATTCTTAAAGCGTTGTGCCACTGACATTTCTACTGAATGTTGCCCAATCATAACACTGAACATCTGCACTGGGATATAATGTCTTCCCAAGGGGATTATGGGAAACAAGCACATTGGTAAACAAAAGGGCAACAAATTATTTGTAGGAAACTTAGTCACTTTGTTGACTGCCAAAGGTTGAGGCTTACATACAAAATATTTTTGCCTTTTATAGATAAAACATTATGGGGGGGTTGGAGAAGCTTTTATAATAAGAACAAGGAAATACTGTGGTTTGCACTCTTCTTTTAAAAATAATTTTCATGAGTTGGGGAGGAATTGTTTTAATATTTAAAATATGGGTTTATAACATCCTTATTACCACCATATAGGGCAAGTTTTAATTTATTCTTTCTGTGCAGTAAATGAAAGTCTACAGAAATGCCCAGCATCACATAAGATAATACAGAGATGTAAATGTCATGTATTCAGACTAAAGTTAAACCATATTACCTTGGTGCCAAAGTTCTGGATATTTAACAGTTCAGTTGATGTTTTAATTCCAATTATGGCTTTTGTGGTCAGACACTGAAACAATTATGCACAAAATTCCCATCCAAGCTGGTGGGAAACTCAAGTGTGCAAGTTTTGCAGGCTTAGGGCCATAACCACATGCAGGCTGTTTCCAGTACAGCTTTTTCTTTTGCATCCAGGCCTTTCCAAGGGCGAAACTAAGGAAACAGGTGGTGCTTCTCTCTCTTTCCCACTGTTATTTGGCCTTAGGGTAAAAATACAGACAGCAGACAAGCATAGAGTCCTGCCAGTTTGTGCTGCAGGGACAGCTGAATACTCAGAAAGATTTAACTTTGTCAGATTAAAAAACAACTTGAGCCCAGTGTGACAGTATTTCTAATGGTGAATTGATCTGACTGATTCCTTTAAATGACTACTGAAATAACCTGCAATAATTGTTAAAATATTACATTATCACTGAAGTAGTGTTTAGGACCATTGCTGTGGAACATTATTCTTTAATTCTTTTCTATTAACTTACATGAGATAATACACTCAAATGAATGGGGGACAATCTGTCACTCAGGAAGTATTCTATTTTTTTAATGAATAAATATTGGATGTCTTTTTTAGTTTGCTTTACCTCAATACATCTGTCTGCAGCTTCCCCTTCTCTTCCTTCCCCAAAATAAATAGACCTGCTGCTGAAATGAGAAAAGGTATCTTTCTACGTCTTCAAAATAAAACTAAAAATACCTGCTTGACCTGTGGGTTTTAAGACAGCTTGCACTTGTGGTTAACACAAGCCCCCCTGCTGAGATCAAAGTCTGGACCCATCCCACTTGAAACACTGCTGTCAGTACCTTGTTGTTGGGCAAAAAACAGAAGAGTGTTCCCTTCTGCCATGAAAAAGCTGAGTTTATTTGATCTTGGGCCTCTTCTGAATAATTTTGCTAAATCTAATTGCTCTTGATGTGTTACATCATGGGCTTTTTTCAGAAGCAGCTCTTTATGCAATGGGTGCAGCATCAGAGTACAGTAAGGACCACTGCATGTATCTCTCATCAAGGCAAAGAACTCTAGATTACTGTAGATCAATCTGTATAAACCCCACATAAACACTGCAGCTCTTTTAAGTTCAGATGTACTTTAAAAGACCCCTACCTTTTGAAAGGTGAAATACTGTAACTATTAAGAGTTCTCACGTGAAAAGAAGTCCGTTTAATTCTCTGGTTTCTAACAACTTCAGATGAAAAAAGGTGTGTGATGAAATACTTTCCAGTACATTTATTACTGCACGCAAAAATTTTATGTCACTGACATGTAAGCTCCTTGTATGTGAGATGCCTACCCTGTACCCAAATGAACCGTGGTTCTAACACAAATGATGCTCCTGCTGACATGTATTGCTTGAGTAAAAACAAGAAACTTTACTAATACTGACAGTCAATGTAAAGGGCTCTGACTGCAATAGACTCTGTTGGATGGCTGCTACTCACTTTCTCCTGGCATGAAAATGAGTTCTAAGCTTTGATGCATGTTAGAAGTTTCCAGATTAAACTGTGCATGCGAATGAAAGTATGAAGTAGAAATCTTAGAAAATTTTGTCCATTTCCAAAGCTTATTGCTGTTCTGATGAATGCCACAATCTGTCTATTCTAGATCATACAAAAAACTCTTCTATGTGAGGCTTAAATACTTCCATTCATTTTAAGTGTATATGTATGTGCTCATATGAAGTATGAAATCCCAGTTCCCGTGAATGAGTGTCTGCATCCAGGAGGCTGTTTTCTGTGTATGCAGGATACAAAGTGCTGGGTGACAGATTGTCTCCCTTGGGCAAGAGGGAACCAGCTGCTTGAGCACCATTTGTTTCCCCCTTCTTAGTACTTTTTTTGCAACCAAAGTAGCAATTAAGTTAGGTATGCAGAGGACGCGATGATTTTTGGAAAGGAGTGTGATGGGAAAGCCATCTCTGCAGTAGCACTAAGAACTGTCAACCCTATCCTTTAGCAGCAGCAGAAGTAAAAGCACCCATAGTTAGGGCATCTGGTTGCACTGTTCAAAATGTGAGGTTCTGGTCTTACCCTCAGCACAGGACTGAGTTTTGTTCTGATTAGATGAGTAGTTCAGTGTTCCCTTACAGGCCAGAAAGCCAACTGTATCCTGGGCTGCATTAAAAGAAGTGAGGTCAACATGTAAGTGAGGTGATCCTGACTCTCTGCTCTGTGCTGGTGAGACCTCATCTGGAGAACTGCATCCAGATGTGGAGTCCTCAGTGCAGGAGAGATGTGGGCTTGTTGAAGCCCGTTAGAGGAGGGCCAGAAGAATGAGCCAAGGCATGGAAAACCTCCCATACAAGGACAGGCTGAGAGAGATGGGACTGTTCAGCCTGGAGAAGAATAGGCTTCAGGGATATTGGAGAGTGGCTTTTCAATATACAAAGAGGGGTCTGTACAAAGGTGAGGGACTCTCTTCAGCAGGATCTGTCATGACTGGATGAGGGGAGGTGGTTTCAAACTGAAAAAGAGGAGGTTTAATTAGAGATAAGGAAGTGAGGCACTGGAATATGTTGCCCAGAGAGTTGGAAGCCCCATCCTTGGAGACATTCAAGGTCTGATGAACAGGGCTCCGAGCTCCTGATTGAGCTGTAGATGTCCCTGTTTAGTGCAGAGGAGTTGGAGTAAATGATCTTTAGGAGTACCTTCCAACACAAATGATTCTATGATTCACAGTTGCACACTTGAATTTAACCTCCTTCTCTTATTTGATGAGAGATTTATAAAGACAGAGCTCTTCTACTCATCAACCTTGTCATTTGTTTTTGCTTTTAAGATTAAAATCATGGCTGGGATATCATAAACCAAAGTTAAGTGTGAAAAATGCTTTATCTTCTAAGTGTTCTGGTGAGTTGCTGTATTTCTAGGATTTTCAAAGCTCCTCCCAAAAACTTCAGTTTAAAGACTTCAAATTCAAAACGTTTATTAATAATGTAAAGGGCTGCATGTCATTCAAAAGCTATAAAGAAACACTGAAATCAAAGTAAAGTAGCTTCTTAATTAAAACTTTAAAAAAACATAATTTCACTACAAACTTTTCTTGCACTTAATGCTTTGTGAGCTCACTTAAATCTGTGTCAGAGTTGATAATCAACACACAATTTGCAATCAAGATGCTCACTATTGACATGGATGGTGCAGGGTGTTAAATTTAAAAAATTCTGGGTACTGCTTCCAGGTTTAGTATGGGTAATTATGTGATTTTTCAACAAATATGCCTATTTTTTAAGGCTCTTAATTCTTGGTGTTTCAAAATCCGAGGTGAAACATCTTCAGAGCCACTGAGAACCTGTAGCTTCAATAGAGTTCCTAAGGTCTGTGAGCTGCTTATGAAACTGATGCTTTTGAAAAACCCATTTTATTCACAAATGAAATGGGTGCCTTGGCCAAGGGCAGTAAAACATGTCTAACTCAATATTTATTAAATTGTCTGTGAATCTTTGGCAAGGTGAGCACTAGAGGCTACAGCATTCTTCAGCCTTAGTGCACTTGCTGATCAACTGCCTTCCCCTGGGAGTCATTAGGAGAGTTTCTGAGAACTCTCATTAGTATCAGGTTACAAGAAAACAATGTTGGGACAACCTCAAAATAAAAGGTGGCTGACAAAATGTTTTCACTTTGTGAAAATAAGCATCAAGTTGCATTTCACTACTAATTGTTTGCTTTGCAAAGGAAGATGAGGGATTTTCACCTTGTCCTTGGGCAGCAATTTGCTCGCCTTACACTTTCTAGTGCTAAAAACATTTGTTCAGATTGCTGCGCTTTCATTTGATTATTTTTTTTTCTGCTGTTTAAATAGAGATTGCTTTTCAGTAAAATCTGGTGCGTTCTGTTCTATAGATTTTTCTCAGGGTGGCTGGAATATACAGTAGAAAATTAGTTCTCTTGGTTTCTTTAGGTCACTAACACTCCTGTTCAAAGTTGGTTGGGTCAATAGAAATGCCAAAGCCTTTAAACAGATCTCAGCATGATTGCTGAACACCCAGAATGCAGTATTTGCAATAAAGTCTAATTGTACTTTACTGGCTCAAGTCTTCTGAGCAGTACAAATACAGTTCTATTTTGCGGCCATGGCAAATTACATCCTAGGGAGAAGAGAGAAGAGAATGGGTCTGGCAAGGAAGCTGAAAAATTCAGTAAAGGTCTGAGGGAGTTGTGGGGGGGTGCAGAGAGCAAGTTCAGTAAGCAAGCTGACAGTCAGAGGTCTGCTGTACACGCGGGAGGCTTGCAGGGCTGGGGCACTGGCTGCATCCTTTCTCTTGGTCTGAAGCTGTATGTGATGGGGATATCGATTCCTTTTTGGACTGCATTCTCCTGAGGCTCTAACAGCCTGGAAATACCACTAAATGTAGGAATCGACTTCTGCATTTTTCTAAAATAATGCTCCTATGGAATTGGGGACCAACACTGTACTTTTTTAGAAAGATTCTTCTGCTACAGTTTGCTGGAGTTTGTTTGTTATTGATTGATTTTTGCAGTGAAGTCTTCCTGACTATCATCACTATTGTTTGTGTCCTTGTTCCTTTCAGTACTTTACATAATGCAATGGCTGAAGCCTGCAGTTACAAATTTCTGTTCTATGTATTTCTTATCCAAGTAGAAATGCTTGATCTTAGACAATGTCATGGGAATTTCTGTACGTTACTTTAAAGATCTTTCTTCAGAGAAACTGCCTATAGAAGGTTTTTCAGATAAACCAAAACAACAACAAAAGAAGCAAAAAAAATCCCAAACTGTCCAACCCCCCAAAATCTGCAAATACAGAACATTTTAAAACATGGCATAAATATTCAGTATTTGAGGGTTAGATTTTATTTTCTGGATATCATTATTATAGATGTGCAGTCAGGGTAAGAACAGCCTATTACTGTCTTACTTTGGAGAGAGTGTTTTTTGAGGTGTAAGGTTAATTTGAAGTTACATCATGCTAAATCTTGTTAATATTTAGTACATATCTTTTTAATCATAAAAATGCATACTTATGCTTTATTACAGACATTACCAGGAGTTTAATTCCTTCGTGTTGAAGCTAATGACACAAACACTTTTTAAGACCTGCCAAAAATATCTTCTGGTCCAGTAAGAGTTAAAACTCTTAACTGACGCTTCATGATAATTTTCTTCTGTCTCTACTCCTAAGCTAGGATCAGTGAACTATTTGCTATAAGAACAGTGGAAATCCTCAGAATGGATTTCCACCAGCAGGCTTCCTGTTTGCATTGCTGGGGGTGGTTTCAGACTGTTAACATGTAGTTGCTGTTCAGGAGTAATGGTGCAATCGAGTCCTCTCGATGCCATTTGGAACTGGTAAAATAACCCACATAACAGGGTGGTCAAAGCATTGCAGCCAACTCTGCATGACGTGACTGCAACGTTTGCATCCATTGCTACAGAATATTCTGTGTATATAGACATATATATACATGTACAGAACAAGATAGAGATGTATTTCAAGTAGTAAGAAAAAGCTGTTCAGGTTAGGATCATAAAATAATATAAGCATTCAGCTATGCTTGCCCTGTTGGATTCTCCCCATAAACTGTCTTTGGATGCCCACTTTGACATGCCTAATTCCTGGTAAACAGGCACCCCACATTTATTTTTTACCAATTTGTTTGAGAAGCAAGAGTCATAAAAGCATCGCAAATTAAGCACACAGATCCAAAATTAGAAATCCTTCCTTTGTACCCCTTCCCTTCCCTTTTTGAAGCTGGATGCTGAAAGGTGGGTGATTTCTTTGTGAGAGCTACTACACATTTTGCTGGATCTGGATGATTTCAAAAAGTAGTGCTTTATTTTACATGAAAAGCTTTTAGTTGTCCTTGCACTGTGTGTTGCATAAATCAGGGATAAATCAAACTAATATATTTTAAAAACTGAGCTTTAGAAGATTTTATAGTTTAAAAGAAATCACAGCAAAGCATGAGTACTGACTTTTCATCACCTCTCCTTTGAGACCTGTTTTATTTTATCATTGATGTGCGGCATGTAGCACAAAACAAGATGACCTGTTTTCATCCTTGATATAATTCCATTGAACTAAAAATCCTTATGCCAGGAATGAATTTGTCCCTATGTAAAAGAGGTCTTCAACCTTCCCAAGAGAAGATCGAAACGGGGTTCTGTCAGTTTTCATCAGCTCTCTTTATCTCACATCGAGGGTAGCTGATTGAACACAAGGAATTCCTAATTCCAGCCACTTGTCATTCAAGCTCTTCTGGTTGAGGTTACAGTGTTTCTAACATTCTCCATCAGTTTGAAAATTACTTTGCCTAGCAGACCCGGCCCCTGTCATGTTGCCAAACGATTTGTGCATGCTCAGTTTCTGTTTGTAAGAAATAAGAATGGAGTGGTTTTGATGACTGAACACAAACAAAATCACAGTTGTGGCATTTTCTTCTTCTAAACATATTTGCAGTTTTAGAGTGAATCTTCCATGCTTCACACAGGGAGCTCCCCAAATGTGAAATCAATAACATACCAGCAATAACACAAAAGATGTGAAGGCTTTTAGATTTCAGCCACTCACTTCAACATGAAAGGATTTATGATCAGCACGAACTTCAGAATAGAATTCACTGCAGAGATCTTTCAGCACGTAAATTATAGTTGTTTCCTAGCATATGCTTGTCACTAAAGTCATGGGTATTAAAACGTTTTCTTGCTAGCTTCCATATATTCAACAATTTCATATCCGTTTTGCTTTCAAGCAAATGGAGTTTCTTTTGCTTTCTCTGGACCTCATTACGAAGGTTTCTTGCTTGTAACATACAGGTAGACTTTTACTTTTGTTTCTAGGCATTGGTAGAGGAAATATTCAGTAAAGGCAAAGGAAGCCCTCTTTCCTCTCTCTCTCTCTTTTTTTCTTTTAATAGTGCAGAAAAAGCAGGAGGCAGGAAACATCTAATGTGGTTGCAGCTATTTTTCCTTGCCACATTTCCTTAATTTTTATTTCACAGTAAAGTGAGAATCTTTGCAAAAGCATCTTTCTTAAAAACGCTGCCACTGTTTTTTTGCTACAGCCAGACACTGTCATAGGCAGAAAGGGAAAGTGGTTAAAGTTGATAAGTGAAACTTTCAGAATGTTCACTGTTGTAATGTATTTCAAGTTCAGTTTATTTTCCAAGGGAAATAAAATATTTTAAGTCAATTAATGTGATAAATCCTCTAAATTTTTTAATAGATGTGAATATTGTTGTGTGTTGAGAACAGTGCTTGAAAGAGCAGATGTGAGGGTCTTTATCTTAATGACACCACAGAAGTCTGGGCAGTCACAAAGGTTTTCTCACATAGTCAAACTGTCTTGGGAGAATCTAATTTGCTGTTGAGGTATAATCCCAAACAAATGCTTTTCATTAAGGAGCTTCATGAAACAGTATCGGCCTAACAAGAGGACTGGGCCTTTGAAATGTAAACAAAGTAGCTCCTCAAGGTAACATCCATTGACTTTAATTGAATCTGCCTTGAAAACAGCAGTTTCCTTGGCAAAAGAAAACAAAGCTTTACTGGCACACAGCTTCACCTCTCTGTCTTTTACCTTACCAAATTTGGTATCAAGGGAGTTTGTAAGAAAACAAATTCTTGTTTCTAAGCGTCGTAAAATCTTATACTACTGTCATGTTTTAATTTAGCTTAGCAATGAGAAGAAGTTACAGGAGGGTCTGAGCTGCATCATTCTTTTGTTTGAAAATAAGCCGTGTGCCTTTGCACTGTCACCTGCTCTGTGAAAGCTGAGCACACCTGGGCCTCGTACAACATACGCTAGGACCTGTAGCTTCCCTTTGAGTCACTATGTGTAGAAGCTCATTGGAAAGCTGTGGCATGTCCTGCAGAGGTGATATTCTCACTGACTCGTTAAGGCAGTCCTGCATAGCACTTCTGGAAATCACAGGGGAGAGCCAACAAATAAATAGATTCCCCGTAGACATGTAGTTATAAACCACCAGACTCAACTCCTAAACTCTGTAATCAGTAACTGCCGTGCATTAACACACTGTTCATTAACTGCTTGTAATTTGAACTTGAATGTAAAAGTGTGCGTACATTTCCACACAGTCTGCAGTACAAATGCTGCGTGTTCCATTTCAGGTGTTGCAGACTCACAGTGCAGAAATAGAATTGTGGACTAGCCAGAAAAGAAACTTCTAATTATGGCTGTTATTATCTTCAAGAACATCAGAATATTGGATTACCCACCACTGTGCTCTGAAAAGTGCTTGACACAAAGATGCACTTGCTTAGAGATCTTCTCTGCTAACAACTTGATCCAAAGCCAAGTATAGTCAATGGGGATGGATTTCAGCAGATTTTAGAAGGGGTCGTCAGGTAATAAACAGGAGTCAGTCACTGTCTTTATCTGCATTATACAGCAGTGGCAGTTAAGAGTCCTCATTCTTTTCCTTCCCTGGTTCCTCAGACTTCTGATATCTTCACTTTTTAGATTTCCTATTGCATTTTTTCCAGTGTCGTGACACAGCTTTCAGGGGGAAAAAGAACATTCTCAGTGGTGGATGTACCATTTCATTGATTCAGTAATCAAACACACCGTTTTGTGAAAGGAATTAGAAACAATCTGAGGTGAAAGATTCCAACATTGCTGATAAATTATATGTTAAATTTCTCTTCGAAAGAAAGCTCTGCTAGATCTGGGAGTCATGAAATGCGAACCACTACACTCTAGGAAATACAGAGGTAGTGTAGAACAGGGCATTACGTAGGAGATTTAGCATCTCATAGGAAAATGCCATTGATGGTTGGAGTGTCATTGGAAGGTGTGTTTTCCTAGTGCTAATGATGGCACGTTCAGCGGAGTGCACTGGGCCTAGTATTAGTGTAGACTTTCATTGTATATTCTAATAAAATTATTAGTAAGTTTATTTGTCAGTCTTATAGTTCTAAAATACAGCAACACCCTGAACAGTTGAGAATTGTGTTCCTGAATAGGATTCCCTATGTTTTGTTTCGCTTCTTGTGCTCTCTTCATTGTTTCACTTTTTCAAGAATGATTACTGAAGTCAGTGAAGAGCTTCCCAAAGTGCAGTAAATAAGATTAAAACTGCAGTGAGGATATTTCAGGACTCTAATTTCCAAGTTTAGTCTCAGCAACTGGAACTTCACATTTCTTCTCTGGGGATTTTTATTCAAAGTGTGCAATAAACAGACCTCTAAGCCTTGATAAGAATGCAATTTGACTAAATTTAGTTTTACGGGTGTCAGTTAAGAATACCATGTGTCTTTTTGTCAGATGTTGCTGCTTTGTACTTGGAGGCCTTGTGGTTGGCACCCTGTCAGACTAGGAGGTGGTTTTCTCTGTTTGATATATGTCTAATGTTCATTGGAGATTTTACACCTGGACCATGAAAGCTCCCTAACGAATGCAGATCTGATTTCAAGTGCAGCATCCTCAGGATTTCTGTTTGACTGAGGCTTCTATGTAAGCAACAGAAGGGCGCATGCCAGACCTGATTACAAATTCAAGATGCAAACTAACCACAGCTAAACCCAAATCTCTATATGTGTGAGAGGCAAGGATTTTCCTAACATTTTCTTTCAGCTCATTTAAATTCTTTACATTCTGCTATATATCCGACGTGCTTTTCCTTTGCTTTACGAATGTGAAGCCTTGGTACCAATTTTCTACTTTGTACCAATTTCTTACCTAATTCATGCTAAAAAGGAGAAGAACCCTGAAGAGAAAAGAATAGTTAAGAGTGTATGGTTTTCTTACACTGCAAATGAAATAAAATGCTCGCTCTGTCTTGCTCATATTTGTATGCAAACTGACTTATTTGAGCTACTGCTTGAGTTCTGATGGGCATCTTTGGCTGGGAATTTAAACAGTGAAAGCCTCGCAAACAGAAGGTTCTTAGAGAAAGAAAGGAAAGGATTGGATATCTGCAGCACTATGGGAGGTAGGGCTCAGGCATAACTTAGAGCAGCAAAAGCAGATAGAAGCTGAATTGTGTGCATACTGTGAGCTGGTGCAACTTTGAGCATAAATAGAAGTGCTGCTGATTCAGGTCTTTTCTCCACAAACAGTTTATTTCGCTCCAGTGAAGATATATTTACACTGTTTTTCCTTCTCAAGGTCATACTACATTCTTATTTTTTTTTCTTTACTGGGCAAAAAGGTGAGAGAATATAGCTCATAATGCAGGTACCTGTGCTCAGCTATTTGCAGGACAATGTTTTGCCGTTATATGGGATACAAGTGTTGCCACAGCCACAAAGATTGTTTTATAGTAAAGCCTCAAACCACAGCAAACCCATGTACTTTCAAATACTGGGTAAATTTTGAAATAGTATTCCTGGAACTGAGTATAAGAAACTTCAGATTTGAGCAAAAATACCTTTATGGTGCACAGTGCATGAGAGGGGGGGAAGGGGATCAAATCAAAGGAGGTGATGATCAAGGATCTTATTTCTTTGCCTTATCTAGCTCTTTTTGCTACATAAATAATGCAAATGTAAGTGCAATCTTTCTTCAGTTACGAATACATTGCAATAGTTTTAGCAAATTATAACAAAGACAAAAAATACAGAAGTCTTTATTTTTGTGGACAATTCTATGACAATTATACAACTTCAATAAACCTGAATTTTTCTTTGAAATGTTTGTTGAACGAGTAACAAGCTTTGTACCATTCTGGGACCAGAATTAAAACCATCCTTCAGGCTTCAGCATTGCTGGATAGGAATGGGAAGGTGGGCAGCTTGAAAAGAAAGAACAAAGTCATAGTTCCAGTGGCTTTAATTTGTTAAAGATCTTGTTAAGGCTATAAAACTTTACTAGGTTCTGTACTCTCTTAGTTTATGGAGGCAGGCCTGTTCTGGTCACTTCATACCAAGCTGTTGTTTCAATTCCCAGCCTTGAGGTTTATAGGCTGTCATCTACTGAGCTGTTCCTGAACCATGAGTTTATTGAATATTTTTGAGAGTTTGAGGTTACCTTTCCTCTCCTTTTTTCCTTGGATTATTAGTACCTACTTAAGCCTGAAATAGGTCAGCCAGATCTGTAACAGCAATTTCTGTATTCTTTGCTAAAAGAGTACAAGGTTTGTTTTCTTTTTCTGCACTGCAATAATTCAAAAGAACAAAGCACTCTAGGAGCATGCCATCTTTTGCTTCTTCTAAGCAACACTGCCTTCTAATAGTATGCTTAATATCTCTGGCATTCATCAAAGGATAATTCAGCCTGTAGGTGTGATACTAATTATATATGTGAAGATGGATGTTAGGCTGGGGCTAGAAGTCTGACTTACTGGCAATGAATGTAAGAAGATAAGGCAAAGCCAAGGCCATCCCAATAAGACTTTTGTTCTACACCTCTACTTTCTCTTTGGAACTCCATTCCCATTGTGGAAAAACAGTCATTTGTTATATCCTTAAACCAAAACATAAGGTCTGAATCATAGATAGCTCAAGTAAGTGAAGGGACTGTCATTTCAGCAGGCACTGATCAGGAGCATATCTTACTGCAGAGACAAGGGCAGCAATGAGTCAAACACCATCATTCTAACTCATAAAAATAAAACTTGCATGAGGACAGATACAGAGAAACAGGGCAGCAGAGTTAGCTTTCTAGGGTTTTTTTGGGGGGAGGGGTAGGGGGGGGGAGTGGAGGTTGTTGTTGGGAATGGGGAAGAGGATGAATTGTCACATAAAATGACTTGCCAAGAGTATTCTCCCAGGAGCAACAACCACAGCTGTTAATGGACTGACTTGGCCTGACTTAGATCTGCCCAGTGAACAAGTTACTGTTTAGGCTCCTTTCTGTATCATGGATAATGAGACCTGCATGATTATGCAAAACACAGCAAGTACCTTTAGCCAGAATGCGAGCCTTTTGGTCTCAGTGGTAGACGATCTTGCACAGTGCTTCTGATTTCAGAGAAAAAAAAAGCCTGGTGGGTTTTTCAGGACCTTTTACAAGTCTCTTGAATTAAGTTCATAGCCAGTTGGAGCAAATGGGAAGATAAATCTCAGAAATTGTTTTGAAGAAATCTATAATGTAAGAGAAATTCATATCTGGCCTTTGGAGGGCAGAGAATGGAAGAGTTTTCCTAAATTCATGCCTTCTGCAAACATGTGAGTATGTTAGCTTCAGAATAGTTGCAGGAAAGGTTTGCCCCATTGTTTGGTAAATCTTGCACTGAGGTTGGAATTAGATGCCTTAAGCTGCCACTTTAGTTTCCTTATCATCTGTTTTTAAAGAATTTGACAGTCTGTGTTTTTAAAGTATTATTAATAGGATTTTTAAATTACACTTTTGCTCGAATGAACTAAATGCTTCGACATGACAAATTGATATGAATGCTTTTAATAAACAGAAAATGAGAAGTAGGTTCATCTGTCCCTGCAGGCTTAGCTGGTTCCATTCATTCTTTTTATTAAATCTTGTCTGCTTGGCACCGTCGTTTGCACTGATTGATTACTTGCCTTAGCCCATAAAGCTGGGTGGGTTTCTCCTGTGCTACCATTTCATGAGGCAATAAGATCTGAGACTCAAAAAGGATCTCCACTAATAAAGAAGATTAATAGATACTCTGTGGACCAAAACTTTCCTTGGCTACAGTAAGCTAATTCTGAAGGGAGACGGGACAGCAACAGATGAGTCTGAACTGCTACAATTTAGCTTATATTTTGTCTATATAAATCCCTTCTAGCCCATTCATCTGGCAAGAGGTTAGCAGCTAAGTAAAGTGAACTCCACACTTTTTTTCTTCACCTTAAAAAAACCAAAAAAATTGTAAGACCAGCTGAATACTCCTAAACTAAATTATAGAATTCCTCTTTTCTTTCCCCTTTAACAGATAACTCCCCTAGATAATAACAGTCCTTTGTTTGAAATAAATGCTTTAAAGTTTATGACCTGTGGCAGCAAGCATTCATCATAAGAGCTGAGAAGGGATGTGTCTGTTCTCTGCTTTACCTTTGACAGAGCATTTTTTTATAAACACTTCTATTAGAACTGTAAGGAAGATTCTGCAGAAGTACCTGGAAAATACACTGGAAATAGAAAGATTATGGTATGGTAACTATATTATTTCACTGTTTTGTTATGGAAAAGCAAAAAGGGAAGTAAACCAAATTGATGATAAAATTATATTTACTCCAATAACAAACAAACAAAAAAATGTATAAAGATAAGCACAAGAACAGTGAAAACATTAAAAGATTAGACTAAATTCTAGACTCCATAATTGAACAAAATTAGTGCTGCTGGAACAACTCTGCATTTATTTCATGGACTCTGAATCATTGTTGACTTTTTAATGTATTCCACTTTAGAGACAATATAAAATGGGTCCCAATGCTCATGGTGAAATTCTCCACTGTGCATCACTGAAACAGCTTACAGCAATGCAGAGACCTTGTTCAGGCCCTTGAAGAAGAATGAATTCATTTTAATTTATAGTAGATGAGTTATGCCTGAACTCAAGTAAACCTTTTTAGATAATAAATTGCATAATTTGGGTTCTCTTGTCACGTCAAGGAAGATGTGCATCAGTGTCATTACAGTATAGAATGCAGATGTATCCCATCCAGTTGTACTAGTCAGCAGGGATTATAAAGGGGGAGGACATGCTGCCATCATTTCAAATTGCCTAAATATTGACTGGATTAAAGCCCTAGGATTGACTGTAGATAGCATGTAACTAAGGGAGCCATTTAAATTATTTTGATTTTATTCATAGATAATAATAATAAGGTGACCAATGTTCTTCACAGACATCAAAGGTAACTACTTAGCCAGGTATCATAGATAGAAATGCTTGTGTTTATATAACAGAATTTATCTGCAGCCTGTAAGGGTGGCTTAATGGCCAGCTCTGTTGGATCCATCGCTCGCCTTCCAGGTGTGGTCTCACTGGAGGCACAGAAGCTTCATTTGAAAATGACTTCTTGGGCTACAAAGTCCTGGCTCCATTAAGTCAGCAGGAATTTTGATGTCAGTTACAGAGAAAGCAGTTTTGGCCTTTTCTGTCTCACAGATCTGTACCCCAGCTCCTCAGAATGCTCCTACTCATTGCAGGGCATAGCTAAACATTTCCTGTGGCTTTGCACTTTTATTGATGCTTGGGCAAAGCAAACATCAGATGCTCTGGAAACAGAAATTCAATATTTTACACTCACAATATACTCATATATGTGGACATTCAGTGAAGCAAGAGCAAAGTGCATCAGGCTGGCTGAAAATAAGTAGATTGAAATTGTAAATACTACGAGTGTGCACTTTGATATTTGAATGGTAGTTTGCCAGCAAATGTAGTGGAATGGCATAATGGAAAAGATGACGACGTCAGGACTGTTGTGGCAACGTCTGATTGTTATTTGTGTGTAATTTAAGGAGTAACCTAATATTCTGTGCTAACACACATCAAAGAAGCAAGAAATCAGTACTGTCAAATAGAGGGCAGTTTTATAATTTCCAGACTGTCGTTCCTATAACACAATTATTGAGCAGGGTATCATTAATTTTATGTACAACGTACATGCTCAATGCAACTCACTTGCCTTCTCTTCACAACTGTTTCTTCACTAGCTTTCTTCAGGTCTTCAGTTTCATGTTCTTTATTTATCACTGATAGCTGAAGGATTCCATGTGACACAGTTGCATTGAACAGATGTAAAATGTAATTCAGTGAATACATATGAGGATAAATAAGATGGTGCTTTCACAGTTACATTTTGTGCAAGATATGGCAGTGACCAACTGTTTTCAAAACACTGTTCCACCCTTTTTTAAATAATATTTACCAGTTTAAGCTGAAAACCACCTTAATAAGCAGGACGTAATCAATCCCAGACTAGCAAGAACTTACAAGTATCTACAAGTAGTTCACCCATAGGGAAAAGACTCTGTAGGCATTCCAGTGCCAGATATGTCTATTTATACATATGCAGTTATTTATAAAACTCACATTGTTGTACATATGCTATATGTACATACATTATGGCATTTAAGTAAACAGCTAATTCAGTATGTCTTTTATTGCTGTTGGAAATAAATCTATGTCTGAGAACAGGTTTTCCATGGGCAAAGCTATGCAATTTACCTGTGGCATTAAAAAAAAAAAAAAAAAGTTTATCAAACTAAAGAGGACTAGCTCTGGTTCTCAAAGGATGTACTGCATGACTGTTTGAAGTAATGCACACGTGCATTACACTGAAATGCATTTCTGTCTTACATAGAAATAAATGACAGATATATACATACATGCATCCACACTCACAGGCCGTGTGAGAACGTGCCAAATCCAGAAGAAATACCAGCTTGATGTTATACACTGTTTTGGTGTCATAAATCTGTAAATATTTTCGGGGTTGATTGAGACATCTCAATTTCCTGCCCTGTTCACAGCATGACCTGGGGAACAAAGCTTGTTAGGTGCAACATGCACCCAGCCTGGGAGCAGCAGCACGCAGCAAAGCTCCTTTGGAGGGACAGAAGCTACTTGTTAGGTCCGTATCGCTGCTGGAGTCGGTGTGTGCTCCAACCACAGCCTTGGAAATACATAAGCATGCTTTAAAGTACGACCATTCTTTTGCATATAATAAAGGCATTCTGACAGCATATTGGCACACCCACTAGGAACAAAGCTTAAACAGGCACTGTCAGCTGCCCCGGGGAATTACATAAGAATAAAAGATTGAAAGGTGTGCTGTGGGGATGATTCATATACCTGAGGCTTAGACCAGGTGCTCTGCAATTAACTGCATTAACCTGCAGCTGGAGTGAGTTCAGAGTGAAGGTTAGCTATTCTCAGTTCAGTTGGTTTAAAATCTGTACTGAGAATTATATTCAGTTGTTTATATGGCTGTTTGTTGTTGCTGTCTGGTTCTGCTGCGAGGCTTAGAAAGAGTGCTGTCTGTATGTTGAGTTCTAATAATATTTAATGCAGAATATGCAGGATTCTCCTTATAAAGTTAGAGGGAGGAATCAGAAAATGATATATTAAGTTAGGATGACATTTATTTTGGAATATCCATTGACTTGTGGAAGGTAGAAAGAGATAGATGGCTTTGAAAAGTGGAATGCTTAGAGGGATTACCCTTTTTCACTTTTACAGAACATGGCAAGGCTTAAAAAATGTGCCTGACTTAGCGCATGGACAGACTGCATGATCTCTTTTGAAATCTACACAGGATCTTTTTACCCGCTGGGTTTAATTTCAGAATCCAGTACAGTCATTAAAGAAAATAAAATTATGTTTGTTCTTTCATCTGGAGCACAGAGCAGTATCAATTTTTCATTCCCTCCTCCTTTGCAATCCCCCTTCCGAAAAAAAGATGCATAGATGGAAGAATTCACCCTATAGCTCCTCTAAAATTTCTGATCTTGGACAGCTGCTTTGAATTGATTCTGTATACTTGGTTGCCTAATGTCTGCGACATGTAATGCTCTTTCTGTGCCCCTGAGATTGCCAAAACTGGAACACTGTGTGTCCTGAACTCACAGCCAATCTTAAAAGGTCTATCTGCATCGTCCCAAATGTCTGAATTTTCTGATCACCTTCTCATGACGTAACAGAACACCCCAAACTACAGCATCAGAGCACTTCCCATTTACTAATAGTAGAATATTCTTCATTTTAAGATAGGAGGAACAAAGTCAGACAAAATGCTTGTGTACACAGAAGCTTTTTCCATCAATGCTTATCATAATTAAATCATTGCTGTTCTGACTGTGCAGTTCATTCAGCAGAGGCAAATATTTCAGACTAAGAGGTCCTGTCTTCCACCATATTTAAATAATTTCCAAATAATAATAATAAAAATAAACTGGGGAAAAAATCTAAACAGCTGAGAGTGATCTAAATGTAACACTTTCTCACTGTATTTCATGCTGGTGTAGCCTCACTCTTTTGGAAATCTTTGTGTCTTATTCTACATCCTGGACTAGAGACTCTAGCTCTAGAGTTAACCTGTTTCAATTGTGGCCCACGTGTGGGCCAGTGCTGTGATAGCACTACAGATTTTGAAGTATGATGTAATTGGAAAGACAATAACTGCTTCCTTTGAAATGTGCAGCAAAGACTTTGCTTCCAATAAAACCCGGGTTTAGTCCTAACAGTGATGGTTATCTACTGTTTGGGTAAGAAAACAACAGAGTGAAAAAGCATGTGTGATCTGGCTTGCTTTGTGCTGGCCAATTCAGCTGACAATGGCCGGCAGAGCTCATAACATCACTGTTGAAGGCACGTGCTTCTGTAGCTGTAGCACCGATGAAAAGCTTCAGTGTGCTCTCATGCTCCTCTTATTTTCATCAATTCTTCTGCATGCTTAACAAAATAGCTGAATTTTGTTCTATATTCTGAAGGCTGTTAGATGAGTTTGCAAAGCAGGTGTAAGCAGTAGTAAGTTCAGAGATGTGCTTTGTACACACCTATACTCTGCTGCTGCTGATGTGCATGAATTTACTGTGTGGCTGCAATAGTTGGAGAAGTCCTTGATTATCTGCCAAAAGCTGTTCCCTAACACTGACATGCAGTGATTCTCAAAATTGCTCTGCTTTCTCCCCTTTGCTTAACAAGAGGTACGTGTTGGGCAGCACGCTATTAACTGTACAGCATGATGTTAATATGCAACAACCATATTCTCTGTTTTGGTATCTCAAGGCACTGTTTCAAGGAGACAAGAGTCAACTCTATCTGTACAGTGCACACCATATTTGTCTTTCAGACCTGGCTTGGAGTGCTCTCCAGCAAATGACAGCTCTTGGTAAACATCTGAGAAATGAAAAGACTTATTTTCTCTGTCAGTGGCAGCTGGGTTGGAATTCAAATGGAAGGCCTGTATTTCTGTGACGTTCTTTCAGTTTCTGATGCAGGTCCGTATTTTGTATCATAGTTTATCTTTTTTATGCCAGGTACAGAAGCAGTTACCTACAGTACTTCACAAGGATTTTTAAAACATGAAATTACACAGTAATAAAACATGAACATTAACAGTTGCAAATCACTGAGCGACGTGGGTCTGTACTGCAGCCACTTTTAAAGGGCTCTGATAAAGAAAACTGAACTTGAAAGATGAAGGCATTTTATGCTAGGATTCTATTTTCTGCAGTCTAAGACAGCTGATAAATAAGGCTGCTCTTATAGTGGTTGAGAGAGGATGTACTGCAGATTTCCAAACATTTTTTTCCCTCAGAGTTTTTAAAATAATGTTAGAGTAAAAAACTTTCTGAAGAGGTAAAGTGATAAATCAAAGAAAACCAGTCTGGTAGCAGGCAGGTAAACGTCCCTTGCCTGACTTCCGAAAAATGATTTGAAAACCTTTATACAGAACTTCAGAAAAGGGTGTTATTGAGGCTGCCACCACCTTCACTGTGAAGTGCAATGCAATACAACATGTAGTACTGTAAAGGAACTGTGTTGGATAAAAAAGCTGAGATATCGTTATTATTTAGCTAACAAACCTGGTATCCACTACGGTGGGCAAAGAGCTGGACTGGCCCTCCTAGGATCACATAGCAGCATCAAAGATAAGGACAAAGGGAGATATGTCAGAAAGCTACTGCATTTCATCTGCTGTAATTGTCTCAGGAGATGGTGCTGAGCCAGAATGGCCCCTGCATTAAGTTGTGAATCACCTTCCAACCCTCTCCCAATCTGCTTTTGTTCCTCTGAGGTTTATGGCCAGTAATTTGACATTAAAGTAGAGATGAAAAAAATGAGTCGTGGAATGGTAAAGGTTAAAATTGATGCTGTTGTAGAATTGTGTAAACAAAAATGACCTTAAGACAATAGCAAAGCTAAAAATGGTGAAAAAAACATGGGGGTCCACATAAGGAGTTCTGTAATTTTAGCCTACCTCCCCGTCTAGAGAATCATCTTAAACACACTTTACATACTGCTAAAACAAGTTCACAATGTGTTGGCTTTCCTATGAGAACGTTTCTGAGATTCCTGATGAAATGTAAAATTGTTCTCTTAGTGCTTTTATGGGACAAATATATGGGCAGTAAGAACTGAGGGACTGTTAAAGTAAAAAGAAGACTTCTGAATTGTAGAAGGCCATATATATAGTAGCAGAATAATGAATGATTTTGGAAGATACAGGATAAGAGAACTGAATTTTCTATTGTATCTGAACTCTCTGCTGCTCTACAGTTGATGAAAGATAATGCCATCTTCTTATGGAATAGAGATATTTCAAGAAGCAGGTAAGAGAATTAAAGAGTCTAGCTGTCACTGATTTTCAGTGAAGGAGATTTTTCAACTTTTGTAGGTCAAAGCTTCTAGATAGTTTTTAAACCATTGTACTCCAAGAACTGGAGAAGTCCAAAACCAAGCTGATTTGTAGTTTGTTTCTGGATAGGTGTATCATCTCCAGCAAAAGAATATGTGATCCTACTTAGTGTCTTCTATGTGCACAAATTAGGCAAGCTTTAGAAAAGTTTAAATGTCATTTTGGTGTAGAAAGTGTTGTGAAAATACAAAAACGAAACAAAACAAAACCACCTAAGCATTAAGGTACTGATAAAAGTTTAAACAAGTAAAATAGGAAAGGAGTGGTGGATACAGAAAGACACTTCGTGCCATCCTTGAGGCATTTTGAAAGGAAAAACAACACTTCCTTGTCAGGGCACCAGCAATCTCCAGCTCATATTTGCTTACTTTGGCACCAGTCTGACAAACCTCATTCCCTTTCTAATTGCATATTCTAATTCTTTACTTCTGGCCAGCCCCCAGTCGTTCTGAATATTATAGGCTGGGTACAGAAGCTGGGATGTGACTACTTCAACAGTTATAGACAGCTGGAAATTATCTTTTGCATCAGTGCCCACAGGCAATTTCTTCCACCACCAAAACAGCATGAAGTATTAATGGAAGAGAGACTAAGCCTCCCAAACTTGCAGTCCTCAGGCCTGTCTATAACTACAACTCTCCCCCCCTCCATTCTTTTCATAGAGATAGCTTTCAGGCCTGAACAGCATACATCAGTCCTGGAACCTTCACAAGAAAGCCTGATCTTTCCAATCAAGCTTTCGCATGAGCAAAGCAGAGTGCCTCTCAGTCAATTGGGTTTTTGTAAATTGCTCTGGAAGTTCATGAATGAATGATAGTTAGTATTAGGGAAATAGACCTTTCTGTACTCTACAGTAATAAATACATTTATTCATCTTAATTCTGAAACTCCCTGCCTAGACCAGAGGCACCCAAAAGCCTTTGGCACTGCATAGGCAATTAGATGATACAATAGTGGGAAGAAAGCTGAATTGAACGATATGTAGGTGATCGAATGAATGATGAGAAGGAAAATTACAGCATTGCAAAATTTTAACAGCAAAGAAGGTAGATTTTCACAAGATTATTGCCTAGCTGTGAAGGTCCTTGGTGGACCAAGGAGAGCCAGACACCACATCTTTGATCAGCTGCAAGCTCTGGTGAAATAGAGTAACATGCATAAGTCAGAAATACTGCTTTATAATTCAGACTGCTTTCATCTCCCAGTCACCTTTCCATAATCCAGCTGCTAATTTAGAGAGACACTGAAACTACAACGGGGAGCTGCAGGCACTAAGAGTATCTTCCAGACAAGAAAAACTCAACTTCATTTTCCAGCTCTCTCCAAGCTGGATGCTGCAAATGTTTGTATTGGAGTCTTATTGTAAAAATACTTTGTTGATGCTTTACAAACAGCATGAGGAGCAGAGATTCTTCTGTAGCAGACCTCCTTGTTTGTTTTTTTCTTACACTAGAGAAGATTAAGGAACGGAGATTATCCCTTTTCTCCTTTGCACCATCCAGGAGGTACAGAGTTAATGTGGGTTATGTAAAACACTGACCAAAATTGGGACTTCCTATGCTGAAATACCTGCAGTGTCTGATGCAAAGCTGCAAGTGCAGAAACAGTCATCCAGACCTTGGGATCTTACTGCTCCTACCTGCTCATAGCTACTTAGGTTTCTATGAGTAAAGAGGTACACGCTCATATCTGGAAACAGAGTGAGGGTGCCATTAAAAGATTGGTTTTTCCCTTGGAAAGCAAGAGAGGGGAACTTACAGGTGGAAAAAAAGAGTAAGCGACTAGAACAGAACTAATTAATCTCTGCTATCATATGTAGTTCTCACTATGTGTATGCCTTTGGAGTCTAGATCTGGCTGCAAGGTATCATGCAAACAGTGCATGCAAAAGGAATGGCGAGTGAAGCTTACTGGGCAGTGTGTATAAGGGCAGAAAATCTGTGTGTGATTCCTTTTTACTGGGACTTTCCTTTCTTTAGTCCCTACAGAACTTTCTGCTGTGGCCTGTGCTTTAGGACGATACTGGCCTGGTAATATGAGAGCAGAAGTGAGAAGGATATTCTACTTCTACATACTTCTAAAATTATTGCATTTATTTCTGAGTAGAAATCTTTTATTTATTCTGTTTTGGCTTTGAGTTTCTTTCTTTCTTTCTTTCTTTCTTTTTTTTTTTTTTAAGTTGCTGTTTTTGTTTTTGCTCCAAACAGGAGAAAAATACTGTATCTTTAAATTAGAAGTAGCTGAATAATGAATCTTGGGCAGTGAAAAGGCTAATGTGCTGTGGAAGAGAAGGAGTTTAATCTAATTTAGTTGGAGGGTGTCTGTCTGTGGTGTTGTTTTCTGGACTGTGGGAATAGAGGAGGGAAGCTGCCCCAGTGAATGGTTCCTCCTGAGCCAGAATCAGTGGGGAGTCCCTTAGATGCCACTGATCCGAAGCCAGGCCATGAAAAGGGGATTAAAGAAATGTTCTGATTTGCAATTCACACTAATGCACCCCGTCGAACCTTTGGTAATATTTCAAACCACATTTCAAGGGAAGTGCCCTTAAAATAGCCAGCTAAATTGTATTAGAGCAATACTATACAGCCCACTCATCCATTTATGATTTGTTTTTGTTTTTAATTCTTTTAACTGTTGGTGGTGGTGGCTTTCTAAGGTAATTAAAACTTTTGTGCATTGTGAATATTCGCACTTGCATGGGAATATTTCTCAGTATGCCTGTCCTATTAGGCAGACGTGTTTATTTAAATATTGGAGGAAAAGTGCTACAAAGATTCTGTGGGTAGGGAGAAATGAGCTCATTTGGTTTAAAAAGCAAACATTTGCTGCGTGCCATTTAATTTTATGAATACCTAGTGGAAATTCAGAAAGGAAGGAAGGCTTCTCAATTGATAAAATTGCTATCAGATTGCTTTTGTGGGTGTGTGATCTTTTTCTTTTACAGTCAGCACCTTTTGTATGGCTTTTATACATATGTGTCCGCATGTATGTATACATACATATGTGTTACACATCTCATTTTGGTAACAAAATCTAACAGATGAAAACAGTTAAAAGGTGTCTGGATGAATCAGCACCAAATACAGAGGAGGAGAGGATTATTGAATAGGACTAACATTAAACTCATCTCTTTTTTGTGATGAACAGAGAGCACAAAACATTAAATCTGAAATAGTGATAGATCCAGAATTTTTAAACTGAAGGTCAGCAGCATAAATTCACGTTCCGTTACGACACACTTGTTATAAGAGCTCATGTATTTCGTTACAATTCTTTAATGTATTAATTAACTCTTTAACTCCCCAAGCCTATCATTTCATTTCTCTTTACTGCTGAAGCGTCAGAACATTTTATCTCAAAGGGATTATTTGGGTTTTCTTTAATCCCATTTCAGAAAACCTTGCCTAGCACTGCAATTTCCATTGACTCTAACATGTATAGAGTAGATGCAACTTTGATTTTCACCGTTACCCATATCAAAGTATTTTATTACACTGCCACTGTTGTAGATTACACAGCATTAAACTTTGCCATTCCACGGATGGGGGGAGAGTGGGCTTTTCCTTGTCTTGTTTATGCTTTGCTACACCTACAAAATATTCAGTTACGGTTTAAATGTTGAGATGCCTTATTAAACATTCAGGTTTTTTAATCTTTTGCTTATGGGACAGAAGATGAGCTGGACTTTAAATACAGATGATTCCTCTGCACATTTTGGGGAGGTGTGGAGATGGATGGCTGGAGGGAGAAACGTATCTTTCCTGCGAGTTGGCACATTATTTGAAATCATGTTTAATTATAAAGTTTCATTAAAAATCTTTTGCTTAAAATTTTAGAAGCCTAATAAGATTTCCATTAATTTAAACATATCGCTATTCCCACAACGGCCCAAATGCTTTCTTTTTCCTCTTTCATCCATGGTTAAATATGTAAATAAAATGTCTAAAGTCATTCTTCAAAGAAGACAAAAGAAAAAAGAGCTGAGGGAAAAGACAGCCATAAAATTCCTCCCAATTCTCCATAACATTTGCCAGAGGGGGGCCAACTCCTAGCCAGGGCCTAGCAGCAGGGGTGCCTGGCTGCTCCATAGAATCACACATCTCAAATCCCACACACAGGAGAAAAAAATAAAATAAAATATCTTTTCAGCTGGAGCCATCAAAAGGCTCTTTTCATTTATTAGTTACAGAGGTATCTTCCAGTTGCTGATTTCTCAGCGCTCTCATTTTTCTATAATAACGTTCTATTTGTTAGTTTCACCGACTCAGGCTCGTTGAATGGAATATGCTCCTAGATGGCTCTTCAAAAATATAGGAAGTGAAATAAATGATCTAAAGCAAGATGCGATGGCTAAAATAATGGCTAGAAAAACAAGGCTGATTTAAATTGGCACATAAAAGATCAATTAAGAGAGGCACAACTACAAAGGTTTGATTGTGGGTTTTTTTTTTATCCCTTTCCTTTTATCCTCATTTTTATTTGTATTTCTTTTGGCCACTTTGGAGAAAAAGGCCTCTATGTACTATAGAATACAACACACTGGGTTTTGTTTAATGTGTTTTTTCTAGGTTTTTTTTTTTTTTTTTATGAGAATGGTGATACAAAGTGCTCTACAGAAATACTTGTTGAAAATAGGAAAATCAACCTCAAAAACAAGCTGAACACAACCAATATTTAATAACTTCATCTTAAGCCATAGGGAAGTTTTAAAAGGTGGTTTGTCCCTTGTGAAAGCTTTCCCCACACTTCTCTGCCACCCCCAGCTGAGCTCTCCAGAAGAGGAATTGGGATACATACAAATACTAAGAAAATAGGCTTAGATTAATGAAGAATGGAAATGCCCCAACACACACTCGCTCTCACACACATACATACACACAGACCCACTAAAATAAATACAGCTTATTTTGCTCGTAACACTGCCTGCTTTTATAACATTGTCTAAGGAATCTCTGAGTGCCCATGAAAGGTCAGCCCCAAAGACCACTGCCTTATAAGTGTGATCTCTTCAATCCACCCAAAAGCCATTAAAACACACATATATATACTGTTTTAAAACAAATTTATGATGGCTTTTACTCCTGAGCAAAAACTAGCTGCATCTTCAGGCTTTTCAAAGACAAGCCCTAGCCTGGTTTGTTGTCCTTGCCTGGATCCGTTTCACCCTTATCACAGCTGAGGAAGCCAACAGTTTCCTTTCTAGAGGCTGGTGGGGTATTAGCTCTGACCCTGCGGGATTTGGTAGTTTCCAGGAGAATCCGTGTTCGCTCCGATAAGAAACAGGCAGTCATGGAGAGGAGCCCAGTTTGTGTGGGCGAGCCTGAGTGAAGAGAGAGATTTTCCTTCTTCATTAATATGTTCGCTAAAACTGAGCTCAAAGTAAATAATAATAATTAAAAATAACAGTAAAGTAGGGCCCATCTTTTGACTTCTGATCTGTCTGTGCTGCTTTCGGTCTGTACATCTGTGAATTTTAGCTTGGCTGGGGCTTTAACTTCTTCCTTCTATGTCTGATGGACCAATAAGCAGTGTAAATCTCGAAGCTTAACTCAGAAAGTACACACAACTCACTGAAAAATGATCTCTGTCTCCAAAATCTGTATGTTTCTTTTCTATAGTGGATGAAGTCACTTTCTCAAGGGTATGCCGCTTTTAGGGCTTCTTATGTAAGCAGGAAAAAAAAAAAAAAAAAAAAAAAAAAAAAAAAAAAAGCTACTTTTAAAGAGATGCCACATTGTGATTAAAAACATAATTTCCAGCAATCCTATCTGTCCTGTTCATTTAGCAATTCGAAACAAAGCATAACGTTTGAAAACAGCTGAGATTCCAGGCTGAAAGCGAGCATATTTTATGACCCTGGCAGCGAAGAGTTTACAGCACTCGCCATAAAATGCATCCTCCTCCTCCCCACATCCTCCCTGCTAAAGCATTGCCCTCCCTCCAATAAAGGCAGTCAAGGAGGTACCACCTTCAGCCCTCTTATTAGGAGCCACGAAGTCTGCGGCTCTCGCCCTGCCTGGCTTCCTACCTGGGCGAGGGAGGAGAGGCTGAAGCCTTCCAGAGAAAGGATCTTGTTAAACTTTCAAGGGAGGGCAACGGGAGAGAGAGGAGAAAGGAAGGAAAGACAGGAGGAGAGAGAAACAAATGGGGCTTTTTCTAATCTGTGCTGATCAAGGAGAACCTGTAGGGGTCCTTAAGGAGGTTTCAAGGCGTTTCGAGTGATTGGAAAGTAATCACCGTGTCAGCTTCACCTTTCTCATGCAAAGTGGATGTCGTATGCAAGGCGGATCCTGCACAGGTTTTTATTTTTTTGTTGTATTTTATTTTCTCCTCGGAGCCAGCCGCCCCCGGAGCCCCAGCTGCTCGGCCCGGAGTTCCCTGCGGGGGGAGGCAGGCAGGCAGCGCTCGGCTCAGCTCTGCGCGGCGCGGGGCCGGAGCGCCGAGGGGGCAGATCTTCCAGGCCCCCCCTCTTCAATGGCTTAGATATTTCCTCCTCCTCCTTTATTCTACGCTCGGATAAACCAATCCCCACCTCTCGGCGAAAAAGTCCGGAGCCGTGACCCGCTCTAGGAAGAGGAAAATCCCCGGAGGAACTCGCCGCACTGAAAGCCGCCCGGGACATGTGCGAGTGGAAGAGGTGATCGCTCGGATCTGCCTTGATCGCTCTGCCTTCGCTTCGAGGGAGGAGGAGGAGCAGGAAGGGTGCTGGAAAGACCGCTCGCCAAAGTGGAAGCCCGGCGAAAAGAAAGTTGCCGGGCTCCCCGCAGTAAGTTCGGCTCGTCGGTGCGCTGGGGGCACTTCTTCCTCCCCTGGCTGTTCGCGAACTTCCCCGCCCGCCTCCCCGCTCCTCCGGCGGGGCCGAGCGGCCCGGGCGATGCTGACCTGAGCCCCGCCGTGCCCTCCGCGCTGCCTCGCAGGGGCCGGACGCAATGCAGCCCCCGCCGCAGTGACCCGCCGCACTGACCCCCGGCCGACATGGGGCCAGCCGCAGGGAACCTGGTGCGGGCCGTCCTGGCGCTCTGCTGGCTCGCAGAGCGCTGCGCGGGGATAAGCTCCATAGACATTGAGCGCCCCGGCGACGGGAGGTGCCAGCCGATCGAAATCCCCATGTGCAAGGATATAGGGTACAACATGACGCGGATGCCGAACCTGATGGGACACGAAAACCAAAGGGAAGCGGCCATTCAACTACACGAGTTTGCCCCCTTGGTGGAGTACGGTTGCCACAGCCATCTGAAATTTTTCCTCTGCTCCCTCTACGCCCCTATGTGCACTGAGCAGGTTTCAACACCGATCCCAGCCTGCAGAGTCATGTGTGAGCAGGCGAGGCTGAAATGCTCTCCTATCATGGAGCAGTTCAACTTCAAATGGCCAGACTCCTTAGACTGCAGCAAGCTGCCCAACAAGAACGACCCCAATTACCTGTGCATGGAGGCCCCCAACAACGGGTCAGACGAGCCGCCCAGGGGATCCAGCATGCTGCCACCCATGTTCCGGCCACAGAGGCCCAGCAGTGGCCATGACCTGCAGCAGCACAAGGACAGCCTCAGCAGAACCTCCTGTGAAAATCCGGGCAAGTTCCACCACGTGGAAAAGAGCGCTTCCTGCGCACCGCTCTGCACCCCGGGGGTTGATGTTTACTGGAGCAAGGATGACAAACAGTTTGCTGTCATTTGGATTGCCATCTGGTCCATTCTGTGCTTTTTCTCCAGCGCTTTCACTGTACTCACTTTTCTGATAGATCCTCAGCGTTTCAAGTACCCCGAGAGGCCCATCATCTTCCTCTCTATGTGCTACTGTGTCTACTCTGTGGGGTACATCATCCGCCTCTTTTCGGGTGCTGAGAGCATTGCCTGCGACAGGGACAGTGGCCAGCTCTATGTCATCCAAGAGGGACTGGAGAGCACTGGCTGCACCATTGTGTTCCTGGTTCTGTATTACTTTGGTATGGCCAGTTCCTTGTGGTGGGTAATCTTGACTTTAACTTGGTTTCTGGCGGCTGGGAAAAAATGGGGGCACGAAGCAATTGAAGCAAACAGTAGCTACTTTCATTTGGCAGCCTGGGCCATTCCAGCTGTGAAGACCATAATGATCCTAGTTATGAGAAGGGTGGCTGGAGATGAGCTGACAGGGCTGTGCTATGTTGGAAGCATGGATGTGAATGCCTTGACCGGGTTTGTACTCATTCCTTTGGCTTGTTATCTAATCATTGGCACTTCTTTTATTCTTTCTGGTTTTGTGGCCCTTTTTCATATCAGAAGGGTGATGAAAACAGGTGGAGAAAATACCGACAAGTTGGAGAAACTCATGGTCAGGATTGGTGTCTTCTCAGTCTTGTACACAGTGCCTGCAACTTGTGTCATAGCTTGCTATTTTTATGAAAGACTTAATATGGATTACTGGAAAATTGTGGCAACTCAACAGAAATGCAAGATGAACAATCAGACTAAAAATTTAGACTGCATGATGAATAATTCCATTCCAGCAGTAGAAATTTTTATGGTCAAAATTTTTATGTTGTTAGTTGTGGGCATTACAAGTGGGATGTGGATCTGGACTTCCAAGACTCTTCAGTCCTGGCAGAACGTTTGTAGTCGAAGATTAAAGAAGAGAAGTAGGAGAAAACCTGCAAGCGTTATTACCAGTAGTGGAATCTACAAAAAACCTCAGCATCCACAGAAAACTCACCTTGCAAAATATGAATCCACATTACAACCACCCACCTGTGTATGAATAGGCTTTAGATGAGACTGACAAATATCCACAGTAGCGGTCCAAAATTAAGAAATAGATGGTGCTGTTTTTTGGCAGAGGACACTTTAATACCTCAAGGCAAAATGTCATACTGAATTCAGGACCTGGTTAAATACTGAAGGTAAATGTACTTGTGGAAAGGTTTTCAGTGAAAGAAATATTGTGAACTAAAACAGCCTCTTCTGTTACTAATTTTTAGTTATGTACTTAATCCGGCCCTCAGATAGTTAAAGAAAAACAGACAAAAAGCAACAACAACAACAAAATAACTTGTTTAACTTTTTAATGTAGCTGAGCTGGATTTCCTACAGGTTTCTGAGTAACCAGATATAGCCAAGTTTTATGGAGCAATGATTTTCTTTTAGAAGCACCCAAGTGAGCATTGTCTCTTAAGGAAAGGAAAGTCCCCAGAGGTTTGTCCTCACTGCTCTGGGAAAGCAACTTCCGTGCAAACTTTGAGAGAGAGAAATCCTTTACGACTCATCCCAGCCCATTGGGTTTGTGGTGCCTAAAAATAGGTTCAGTCTATAATGCTCACCAATATTCTTTCACTAGAAGAGAAACTTCCTGCACCAGACACAAACTTTGTGAGCAAGAATAATGTGCAATACATTTTTTTTTCCTTACCATGACATGAAAAGAGAAACAAGTATTTTGCTGTACATAAAGACAACAAAAGAAATCTCTTAACAAAAGAACTAAGAGGTCTAGTCCTCAGAAACCCTTTAGTGTTACATTTTGTGGCTTTTTAATGGAAATCAAGCCAATGTTATACACGTTTGGACTGATTTGTGGAAAAAAAAAAAAAAAAAGAAGGGGGGGTGTCAATTCAAAGAGACCCAAAGGGCTTATTGACTCTTTCTATTGTTAAACAAATTCTCACTATGAATAGATCAAGAAGCACTAGATTCTGCAAAGGGAAGCTTTGTATAGAGTGATGCTCTTTACTGTGCTGGGGGTGCACAGTTTTGGCTGTATATATTTGTAATATACAATTATTTTTCATGCTCCGCTATTTTATTAAAAATAAAATATGCTCTTTAGTTTGATAATTTTGTGTTTTCTAAACTTTCTCTAACGTGCTTTGTGGTTAATAAACTTGCTCCTTCAGCCATTTGGTAAAAGCACACTTTGAATACAGTAGTTGTTATACTGGACAGCGCGTATAAGCAGATAGAACAAAAATTTCCTCCAAAGAAATTGCTAGTTGAGATCAGATAAGTGGGTTTTGAAGTTACGTCTTTCTGTGAACCTTTGCAGTTGAGGAAACTGAATGGGAAAAAGTTTTGGTGATGTTAAAAAAAAAAAGAAAAAAGCTGCAGCCATGTAGGGTAGCACCGTGTTTGCAAAGCACAGAGATTACAACAATGATCCTTGGTTAACACCCCTTCCAAATTTGCATAGGGAACGTTCAGCATGTTAAAGCAGTTTGAATGCAGCTCAGCCTCTGCTCTTCAGGGATGTTTTTCCCTTCTAACGTTACTGAATGCATGTTATTTGGGAAAGATGAGGGGAAAGAAGAGCAGAAATCTAAATACAGGATTTGAATATTGCTATAGGAAAACCATCTGATTAAAACCGTAAATCCGCTTTCAGAAAGTTTTTAGTAGAATACGAGTTTTGTGAACCTGAAGTTTTCCATGGAATTAACCGAAGTGGGCTGTGAGATCACCTGGAGTGATAGCAATACAGCCTCACTTCTCACACAGGCTCTTCTAGAAGCCCTTTGTCAGGTATCTCACTGCAGAAAGAAAAGAGGTTTTAATGGGACATCCACAGAGCGCCGGTCAGCTTGCAGTGGCTGGGAAGGTTACAACATAAGGACTTCTTTCAGTGGCCTGGTTTGTCAGGAGTATGTGCAGAGCTGCAAATGTGCCTTTTTCTTCTTGTAGTCTTTAAATGTTTCTGGCAGTGCTGAGGAACTTGAATGACAAAAACATCTTCAGAAATGCTCACATGCGAAGCAGCTTTCGATATAAAATTTATTTAGATGGAGGAGGACGGGGAGGTGGATGTTTTTCTGCCTTTGTGCGTGTGTGCCACTGTTGGATGCACAGCTCTGTAGATGCTCTGTAAGTTAATCCTGTCAGAGCACACCCTGCTGGAGCCAAAGTAGGACACTGCACTGAACAAATCCACTTTTGAAACTACTGAATTAATGCTTTAGCCTCTGTGTATTTCTAGTTAAAATCGATTACATTAGATCCCAAGAAATACAAAGTTTTATTATAATCTGTGTAATGCAAGTTGCTGTGGGAGATTCTTCAAGTATACAGTTATACTGAATTCTTTACATCAGGATAATGTACAGAAATGTAGCAGAGTATAATAATACAAGAACATTAAAAACAAGTTCATTCAGAAATTGTACTTCTTGCTGTCCCTTAACCTCTAAGAGTCTTAACACTTTCATATTGAAGTTGCTACATAAGGTATCAGAAGCATACAACTTTTAAGGAAAAATATACTTATTTTTATGATGTCAGTGATTTAGTATAGTATTAATAACTTATTCTTGTCCTAGAAGTCTGCACATTAGTTAGAAATAATAATAAACAATGCAAAAGTGTTTGAAAAAAGTACATCAAAAATATTCTCTATTAAACTTCTTTACTTTCATTAGAAGGTTATATTTTAGTAAAATCCTGTTGGTACTTTTGCATGTGGAATTTGATAGGATTTTTCTCCACGTACTGTCAAGCCCCGTTGGCTGTTTGCTTATCAGTAGGTTTGTAAGAAAAATATATGAATATATTAACAGTTCAGTCACTCCATAGGAAACTTGTTGAGGAAGGAATGCAAGCCTAGAACTTCCTTTTGGAGAGGATCTTACTGCAGTGCAGTGACATTTATCTTGATGCAGTTTTGCTCAGTTAAAAATTTCCCTCCCCCCCCAAAAAATCCTGTTAGTGGATTTATGTGGTAACCAGGAATCTAATGCTTGCCACAGCTTGTGTCTGAGGGCTCTGTTCTCTCCCATAAGAGCTGTAGAGGGTAGAAATTGTCTCGAACTGTGTAGGTTATGATGATGCAGATCATATCTCCACACTGAGGTATCATCTGTGTGTATATTAGGGACAGGTAGAAGAAAGGCAGAAAGTTCATTTTCTGGTGAGGGTAACTTGTTAGAGTGCTTTTGTTGAATACGCGTTATTGGGGTGAGAAAATGAGATCAGCGGGGAAAAATCAGATTTGGGAAAAAGCACAAAGTTTACTCCTGTTACAACTTATCTTGTTTTTCAGTAAAATGCCAGCGATTCTTATAAATAGAAAATTCAGCTCAGTGCTTTCAGAAGTTTTGTGTTAGGTATGACATATCAGGGCACTTTGAACAGTACGGTGCAAGCAGCACAGCTGAAAGGATGTGAGGAGCTCAATCAAGGAATGTTCAGATCTCTTATCAGATTTTTCCCAAAGCAGCGTTTCATATGTATGTTATTATGAAGCCATTATTCACATATGGCTGTCATCCCATGGCTTCAAACTGTATGAAAAGCCAAGTAACAACAATGTCTGTAACATACACCCTCCTTATTCTAACATTTAAAATCTATGGCTTCAAGGGGATAGTTCTGTAATGATGGGATATTATGTGCTCAGGTGGTCTTTTGATGACAGGTGGTCTCCAACAACAGATGGCCTCAAAGGAGAAACTTCAGTGCATTTTAGTTTAAAACATTTACACATTTCTCTAAAAAAAAAAAAAAAAAATTGAAATGTTATCCTTGTGTAATGTCCTTAAGTATTTCAGACAGAGTAGCTGAGTTATTAACACTGACAGATGATAAATCAGGGCATCCTTTAAAAGGTGGGTGATGGTGATTATGTGGTCTTGGAGCTTGCTTTGATCAGAAGTGACAGGCCTGTAAGGTCTGTGCCACTCAATCCCCCCTGGAGGGAGATCAGCACCTGTTTGCACTTTGAGCCTCCTCTACCTCCCACTGCCTTCCAGCACTATTTCATCTTTTTTAACACACTTGATGTTGATTGGCTTTAAGCAAAGTCATTATTCATTTACAAAACACTCCTTGATGGAGCTCACTCAAACCCCTATTTCAGTAGGAGTGTTTGTGCTGTTACACTTAAGGTTGTATCAACATTCCCATTATAAAACTTTTACTTTCAGTGAACTACAGAGTTAAAATCATCCCGAGTGCTAATATTAACCTCTTTCATATTTTGTCTGAGCAATAGTGTGGATTGCCTATGAATCAGTTTCTATGTCTTCGTGTACTGACTCAGAAGAGACATGTGAACGAATTCGTGAAACAAATGGCTCTGATATGGTAGAAAAGATTTTAGCTGTTTCAGGTAGCTTTGTCTTATTTTTGAAGTAATCGATATTTCTAGAAAGCATCACAAAACAAGGATTTAACTTCACCAACAAGAAGCATAGGACAAACTACAGGAATCAGTGTCCATTGGTTATTTAGTGTTGTGTATGCAGGACTTTGGGATGGATGAGTTGGGCTTAGACACAAATACACACCGCAGGCAATGGTGTCTCATTAGTTAATTCCAGTGTATCTGAGAACAGATGTTGTTCATGCTGCTGGATGGGGAGCCCAGTTCTGCCTTTCCTGTATTAGCAAAGTTAAGGCTTTGGGGAGTTGTACATCAAAGGCAGGATTGAGTGGTGGTTGTGTATATTTGTAGGGCATTGTTTAAAAAGGAATTCCTTCAATTTGTTATCACTTGTTTCTTCCTTCTATTCTTCAAGATCTCCTCATAGATCTGCTCCACTGAAATCAATGGGTGACCAACTAAATTCAGTGTGTGCTTTGAACCAAACTTCCTATCTCAGGGAAACCACATGGTACAGGAAAACTCCTTAGTTTGTTGGGCTTTTTTTTTTCAAATCAGAACATTTTTTTTTACAAAAAGAAATCATAATATGAAAAAAAAAAAAAAAAAGAGAGGAAATTTATTATAATTATGTTTTAAAAACATGCTACCATGTTAGAATACACATAGCACGTTCCAAAATCATGTGTCATTTTCAAAATGGAATTCAGAAGTACTGGATGTTGGTAATGTTGAAACAAAATGGAAATTCTTTCTTTCTTTTTTCTTTTTTTAAGCACTGCTCTTACGTTTTTTTGCAGAATGTTCCGTATTAACAGATCTACGTTTCCTGGCATGAATACCCCTTCAAAAAAATTCTTCAATCAGTTTAAATCTTTGCTCATGAGCCTTTTGTCACCTCTTCCAAGGGAGCAGACCTGTGGTATCAATGGGAGCTAAGGGTGAAGAGCACCATTTTGAGTCTAGCCTACAACGCGCTCTTCATTTCTTCTTTCTTCACTGATCAGCACTTCCCCTCGTCTCAGTCTTTCATCATCTGCATGTGACTTGCTTCTTTTACCCTCCTCTCAAGTGATCCCATCCCTCCAGCCTCTAATCTGCCCACACACCGCTTTCTGTGGTACTGGCCCATAGCTGGGACTGCTTTGAGGCTTTTTTTTTGTTCAATATAAACGAAAAGATACTTCAGAACTTGTTTTTTAGCTTTCTTTTTGGATAAGGAGTGTGGTAAGAAACAGAAGTTCAAAGTTCTGAGCTACCAATGCACTGATGAACACAGGAGAGCGTCAGGAAGAGACTGTTGGCTCTGAGCAGGCACCTTAAAATTGAAAATGCTCTTTTGCTGAAAACAAGCTTGGCTCTGTCTTGTATGTTTGTTATTTCACATTTCCTTTATTTGAGTCTAATACCTATCTGTGTGAAATTATCAACAGGAAAGGAAGAAAGAACACTGGATCAATTGATAAAACAGGAAAAAAAATATAACAACAACAAAACCCACCCAAACATTCAAAAGCTTTTAGCCTGAGGAGAGGTTTGTACGCCTGAAGCTTGCAAGTTTTTCCCAGTTATACCCAGCTGAACTAACAGACATATCTGCTCATTTTTCTCATGTCCTTAAATCCTCAGAACTCTTAACACTACACTTAGAGCTATGCTACGAATAGTAACGATGAGACTGACTTTGACTTTCATGGCTCTCAAAGCAAATTTGAAAGCTAAACTGTGACCACTAGAATCATCTGATAACATTAGAAGTTGTGGTATTGAAATCTGGATTTTTTATATTATTTTTTGTTATGTCATTTTTCACCTTTTAAAGACTTTATTCAGCCTATTCAAAATCTTAATTTGTGTTGTCAGAATTTTTTCTTGTAAATTCTAAGTAAAGGAGAAATTCCTATTGGACACCTTTTCTTTTTTTTTTTTTTTTAAATTACATAAAATAACTTTATTTATTTTCTGGGATACTCATTTATTATTTGTATATGGCAACTTCCCTAGATTTCTCAGCCTTTTGTGTCAGTATCAGTACAGCTTTTAGTTTGTTTAACAAACCTTCCATGTTTGTCAGAAGACACTGGTAATGTTTTCACAAGTTATTTGCTGAAAAATAGTAGGGAATAAAAATGAAGCCATGCATTGTGCAAATTATATTCCTGTACAGTTCCTACAAAGAAATAGTTGTGATCCTGAGTTGTGTATTCTGCTTTGTTTCTTTCTTGCTGCTGAGATAGGAACACAAGGAGTGGACCAAGTTTTATGTTTATCTTCATCTGTAACAGCTTTTCAGGAATGCCTTTGAACGCCTAAGAAGGAAACTATAAGAAGGACTTCTTATGTTTACATGCTATGTGGTTGTCTATGACAACAAATTTCACAATAATGTATCTATATGGGAGGAGCTGAAACTTTGCAAATTGTGTTTCTGCAAAAGAGAGAGGAGAAAGAAAATTGAGCATAGGTAGTAAGTAGGTTAAGGATACTGAGAACAGAGCGGTGGGGGATGAGGAAGGAAGGCACAAACAGCCTCAAGGGAGTTGTCATTATGTAAGTCATAAAGAAGAGAGTCACAGACACAACAGCTTAATTATTTTAAATTAGTATCATCTGATTCCCAGTAGCACTGCTTTCCATCATACAGCTCTGACCCTCTACTCTCCTCGCAGATCAGAACTGATGTTTAGAGATCTTCATTTCATGATTCTCTTGTTATCATGTGTGAGTGTTGCAATCATTACAGTGGAATCTGATCATCTAGTTTTATGCACAGTATTTTGCACAATTAAAATGGAAGAATATTACAATGTTACATTTCTTTATAGACTGAAGTTGCCAGCCTGTGGTTTTGAAAGAAATTACAATGCAGTGACAAGAGAAGGTCTGAAAAATTTTAAATCAAATTTAAAACTTCAACCATTACTGCTTTTGTTAATTACCTTATCTGAGGTAACAGGTTCTTCTTCACGTTGCTTTGAAATATTGAGCCTTAGAGCCCACATAGTTTGGACTGTGAAGAGATGTATTATGCAGCTCTTTGATCAGTTCGGAAAATTATTCAGAGTCCTTGATTTGCAGTGTATGATAAAGCGAAAATGTTAAAGGCACAAAAAGGTATGTTCTTCATACCTTCTTTTAATATCCAAGTTTGGTTTCTTACGAACTACTGATTAGTGACCTCTGAGCGAGGTACTTAATGAAACAGATTCCGCGTTTATTAAGTAGCACAGGAAACACCGAGGAGGTTGGGGAGTTGCTATACTTAAAGAATAAAGCAGAGATCAGCCCAAGAATGATTATCAGAAGACGCTCTCTTCTACACATGCACTTATTAGAAAAATGATGAAATAGAACAGCTGTGGGTTTGTCTTCCTCAGACTGCCTCCATCCACAGGGTTTCAGGCATGACACAACACCAAAGCAGAATCCAAAGCCAGTATGAATGCTCAGGAGACCACATGCTCTCTGATAAAAAAGCATATTCAATTTATCTATAAATATTTTGTGTCTCCCAGAAAAACAAAGTTTTGAAAGCAGTGTTTTAGAAGTTATTTTGGGAACACCAGATTTTGTTTCCTTTGTACAAATTTGGTGCTCCAATCTCTGCCTGCTGAAAATCCCATGGTGTCTATGGAGACCTGAAGTGAAATTAATGGTTTTCTTATCTTGGGAATCATAAAGCTCAAAAGGATTGGAAAGGTCATAATGACACTTACATGAAACTTGGAGAAATGCTGTGACATGGGTTTGTACTCCTACACAGCTACCTGTGCTTGTCGGGGATCTCCATTGCATAACGTTGACGTGCCTACTTTGAGAACAGTCAGGAGCACAATTCGGGTTTTTTGCTTTCCACTACATGGTAGCGACTGTTTCTGGGTTCGTGTATGGTTTGTTTGAAGTAATGATAAAGTAGATGTTTCGTTGCGGCAAGCCCTGTTAATGTCACTCTGTCCGCCTTCTTTGGTTCTCACCTTCTTGTGTTAATGATCCCTGGTCAGCTGGGCATTTACAGCACCAAGAAGCTGCTGTTTGAAATGCATCCTTAAGCAAACTATCCTTGTCTACAGCAGAACTCAGAATGCAGGAGACGGACTACTGGTTGCTTGTTTGATGTGCTTAACACAACAGAGGTATCTACAACTTGGCATCTAAAAACGTCAACAAAACAAACAAATTTTGTTCATTTACATAACAAAAAGTTGATTGGACTTGCAAGGAGACTCCTTTGAAATGCACCATTGTTTCTGTCACTGATGGGAGAAGGATCTGTCTGGTCTGGTGCTCAACCTCTCATCCCATACACACAGCAACAGCTAAAATTTCAGTCAATGGAATCTGTTGCTCCTACAGTGTGGGGGTATTTAAACAACAACGACAACAGAAACTGCAGGGGCACAATTGTCATGTATTTTTCCTCAACTATTATTCTTAAGAGACTGATCCTATGCAAACTTCGTGATTGATTCTAACTAGTACAGAATCAGGCTGCAACAGAGATAAAAGGTTCCAGCAATACCCTGAGTTACCATAATGAGTGATTCATAGCTTGATTTTTCATTATATCTATTCAAAAACATCAAGTACTCAAATAGTTGAAGTCTTCAAGAAGTAAATGTGTATGACAAAATATCCCTTTCTATCATCATAATCCACAAGTACCTAAAAATCACAGTATGACAAATCAGGAAATCATATTTCAAAGCAAGTTTAACCTTTTGGATTTGTACTTTAAACACTGAAATACTGCGTCAAGAAACTATGTAGTCGTATTTTTTCTTTTCCTTTTGCTTACAAAGAAGGCCTCCCTGAATTATCTCCTTTTCATTCTGGTCATTTGCAAAAGTAATTTCTGAAAACAACAGAAGCAATTGGTAGAACAAATTCCCAAGGTAAGAAGAGGGGTTGATGTTAGGAAAGAAATGGTTGGTTTCTGTTTGTTTTCTGTGCTTCCCATGGGATGAGCCATACATAGTTAAATGCATTATTAGTATATCTCAGACCTCTGATGAAAAGTAAAGGGTAGCGCAGTGAAAATGGCAAACAAAAGTAATCCCTTAAAATGTATTGTGGCACTCCATGGTGTAGAATATAATAAGCTGGGCCCTTGAGTATGGCCCAGCACCATGAAGCAGCAATTAAAATTTCAGAATTTCATGAATTTGAGTCTTTTGTCTTATAACTTTTTACAGTTTCAGCTAGTGTAATATCTGATCACCTCAAACTGTAACATCTGTTAATCAGAATATTAACACCAAAGCTACAACATCCTATTAAAGACAGTGAGCTGAAATGCAACTGAAAGTGCAGATGAGTCATTCCCAGTCAGTGAGGCAAGAACATGTTAGAAGGGAGGCACAGCAGATTGCTGCAGGCACTGTGGAGCAGCTGACTCACCCAGAGGTGGAGGGGTAAATCACCCCAGTCAGCTGAGCTGCGAGCCACAGCTTTCAGATAGAGCACCAACAACCTCTGCACGAAGCAGTGGTTCCCACAGGTGCTTTGGGAGCACAGCAGGGCCAGAGTGTCACTGTATTTCAGGAACAAGATAGGGTTTGCTGATGGTATCTGACCAGTGCGATACCAGCTCCAGAAAATTCAGGAAGACACTGGGCCCCTTTTCTTTCATGGGGCAAGCTGATAGCTTGGTGAGGCTTGTACTTCCTCTTGGATTCCTGTGGGTAATGAGAAACCAGCTTTGTTGTGGAAGGGCAAGACTGATATCTTGGCTCTGTGCTGGCTCTTTCATCTTCAGAAATTCAGTGAGAACCAAACCTTGAATTACCAGTCTGAGATGCAGGAGTAAAGATAAGGCAGAGCAAGAGGAAGAATATGGGTTTTGAAGGCACTGAAAAGTGGTAGAAGCCTGGAAGAGTCTGGAGCTTGCTATGATGAAGAAATATGAATGCCTGATGGCTTAATCAATTCTCAAGTTTTATGAAATATAACATCATTGGGTGTCTAAATATTTATTTTCTGAATTTACAAATTTGCCTACTATACCTATGATGAGGTACTGGGGGCAATCAAAATAGAGCTCCTGAAAGCCAGATCACAGAAGTGATTTGAGGTGGCTGATCCCATCAGCATGGTGAATTATCCAGCTAGAGGAAATGATAATTTCTAAGATGAGTTCACAAAGCCTCTTCTAGCTCTTCTTCCCCAAATAGGAAATTTTTAACACATGATAAAAGTAATGTGACTACAGCTGTTTTATTGCAGAGCCTGTAAAAACGCTGCAGGAAACTTGTGGGGTTTTTTTCTTCTTGCAGTTTTAAAACAAGTTATCTTTGATCACGAACCTGGCGCAATCTGGGCATTATTGCTTCGGCAGTGCCTATGCCAATCAGAAATAGAGCAAATGAAAACACTGGAAAAGTATATTTTTCTGTCAGTTAGGAATTTTACCAGCGAAGAAGAGGAAGACATTTTCCTTTTATCTACTCCTCCTATTAATTAGCCCACACACCCTAGGAGAGCATCATATGGACAAGAAAAACTGGCTTTAGTGATCTTAGTAACTGCAAAAACTGGTATGACTATCATACTTATGCTTCAGCAGAAGAAAATTAATGGACACAGAAAACATAGAACATCCATAGAAAGCTTAACTTACATTTGGGAGGGATGAATGAGTAAAAGGTTCTTATCTCTAGGGATTTACCATTTATCATTTTGGTTTGAATTGCACAAGGAGGAGAATGATGACCCTTTCCACTGATCTGTTTCCACCTGTGACAGCATGGTGCTAATGGAATGTTAAGCATGAGAAATAATTAAAAGCATTGTAATAAGTGTACAGCCTTGCAGATCCACCACCATCTCAATTAATACCCAGCCCCTTGCTTTTTACTCCACCCAAGCTTTGGTTTCCTTCACTCACTCATGACTTGTGCTATCTTCACATGCCAGCTGAAATAGCTCCTACCTTCTGTTGCCTCTCATCCAGGATTATAAATGATCTGTTCATCATTACACTGTCACAAGCATAATGACCAGGTTCATAAAGTTATTGAACGTTGATTAATTTGATATCAATCATAATCAATATTCTTATCTATTAACAACTGATATTGGCAGGTGGGATAAAACTCAGGCTATGTGGTGGAAGTTGAGCTGAAAAATGTGCAAAACTAAAAGTAATAGATATATAATTGTCAGGAATCTTGGGTCTTAGCTGATCCGTCTCCTACGCTGAGCTGATGTTTGTGTCAATCTCATTACAGAGGGCAGGATAGATGCCACTGGTTTACATGGATGTCATGCTCAGAAGAATGTGTGACTTGAAGCCACTGAATTGCTGTAGAATCAGTGTTTTGTCAGTAATGTTTCATTCTTCTTTCTTTCCTTATTCCAGTTCATAAATTCCAAGCTAAACTAATTACCAGAGGCTTCATTTGGTGAGCTATAGGCTTTAAGAGAGCAATTCCAGTCCTGAGTGTAGCATATCATTTATCAGAGGGGAGTGCATCCTTCTACTGGCTTTCAATAGCCACAGTTTTAGATGAAAGGTGCTAGTTAAATTGAGTGGATCAAGGCCAATCAGCTCTTGGCAAAGCTTTAGTCAGTAATGGACCATACAGAATGATCATATAATTTCAGGTTGATGAGACAGACTCTGCTGTTTCTGATAGCAGTGTCGTTTAGAAGTAATCCCATCAGCTTCAACAAGGTGTATGAATGTACTCTATTATAGCTGAGAATGGCCTTTGAATGTACTGTCATAAACTATGTATGTGCCTTTCCTCTTTTATTCTTTCCCTAGTTAGACGCTGTTAAAAAAGCATGCATTTTTTTCCACCATGAGGCACAGAAGCTAAAGAAGAGGGAAAATGAAATGAACTCAGTGTATGGAAGAGATCACAGTTTGGCAGGGAATCATGAGGCAGACATTTTACCTGGTATTTTAAGTTATGAGTTTTTGGTTTATATCTACCCCCAATGGACTTGAGAAGCTGCTTAACATCTGGTTGATCATGCTTCTTTGTTATTTATTTTTTATTAACACCACTGAGTATGGAGTCTATCTAGCTATTCTACTTCTAATGGCAATCATAACTGTTTTCTTTGATCTTTTATTTCGGATGTAAAATTTACCATGCGATGGTGTGAAGGGTCTAGTAACAAGTTTGTATGAGAAAGGAAAAAGTTGGAAACAAATGCATTTTTACCACTACGAAGCTAGACAATTGATCTGTCTTTGGATTAAAAAGAGGTATTTGGCAGATATCATTTGTTTCTTTTAACCTCAGATGATCTAGAATTTAACAGAGAGGAGGAAAGATTCTAGGTCCCCACTAAGCTTTATCCTACAGTAGAAAGCTTCAAAATCTTCCCCTTTCTGATACCTGTAAACACACTAATATCTGTTGCTGCAGATGACTAGTTCCCAAGTGGGAATGATTAATTAATTCCACCTAGCTGCCTGTTCATGTTATCACATGGAACAACAGAACCAACATGTGACTCAGCCTACATGAGGATGCAGAAACCTCTAGGCTCTGTCCTCTGATTTAATTAATAGATGTCGGTGAAAGTACAGGGCGCCATTACAAAGGCTGTCAGTACCACAAAAATGGAGCAGATTAACTAATTACATATGCAGGCAGGTAATTTAGGCAGTAATTGCCCCACCTGCAAACCCAGATGCAAGCATTTGAAGATAGATGCAAGAAAAATGTTTGCATTTCTTTCCTTTGACAGTTTTGAACTCTTGTGTACGATCCTACAGAAGCCCCAAAGTACTGTTGATGCTTCAATCTTGACACAATTTGTCCTCATTTTTATAGATCCTTTTCCACGCAGAATTATCTGCTATAAGGGACATTTTCTGTATATCCAAGAACAAACTTTGTCTCATTCTAGGAAATATTCCTTTTTTTAAAATTTATTTTCAATTCACTTTCTGCAGGACACAGATTTCTTTTGGGCTTTAAAGAAAGCAATTCAGAAAGCAGTGTCTCTCTTCATTTCTCTTAGTAATGAATAATAGAAATATTCAACATTGTCTACATTCTTCATTCTTCTGGTCTTAGAAATTGAGTACTTCACATTAGTATTTGGAAAATAAGACTTTTTAGCAGCTCACTTTATTTTATCTGCTGGTGATTCTTCAGTGAAAACATCATCATGTAGTCCACATAAATTATCTTAACCTTGAAAATGTATTATTATCTCTTTCCCCAGCATCTCAACATAAATTTTCAAGGTTGATTACTTTATTTAAAAAACAGAATCTTAATTATCTTTATTTGTTTTTATTCTTTTTAGCTTTTACAAATTAAAATCTCAACATTGCTTTCTGACAATAATTTGCCTACAAACTCTCGTGCTTCCTTTATTTTTACCATCTTCAACAGGGTACAAACTGAACTGTATTTTTAGCTTGTTTATTTCTCTGTAGATCATCATATCCAAGCAGTACAGAAAGGCAGTGTTCTCTACTTACATAACAGAGCTAAAATCCTTTTCTTCCCCACATACAAAAATGGAGATTCCTCATAATTGTAGCTTAGAATGTACACCTCTTTCTTCCAGTACCAACAAATTCCATCTTATTTAAATTTAATCATCAACACGTTGTTGCAGAGATTATCTTCCTGATTTCTTGGTTGTGTTGTAGCATTATCTGTTTGTGCCCAGCTTTTACAACATGCCCCTTTTTCACCACTTCAATTACTTTCAAGGCTCTTTGTGGATTTGTTACCCAACATTTCACACACTAGCTAGGTGTTATTTCCACAATTACTCCTTTTGATGCCACCTTTATCACTTAATTATTATTTTCTTATCCAAGCTTCTGTGTACAGGTGGAGCATCTCTTAAACATCTTCTAAGTAATTGCACTGTAATCCCTGTAATACCTTCTCAGATGTCTGTTCCCCAGCAATGCCTTCGTTAAACAACTGATGTAATAAGGTTGTTCCTTGTGCTGACCAATACAAGTGGCCAGATTCCATGTATTTTTCCCATCAATCATCTTCCATAAAGTCTTTGGGGAAAGAATCTCCAATTCTTCTCTGTGCTGAGGCATTGAAAATAGGATTCTGGTCTGTCACTAAGGCTCTATAGCATGACTGCAATGAAAATAATACATTATTATAACAATTCAATGTAATTGGGTGACAACGTACATTGTGTTTGGTAAGCTGAATAATCAATTCTGCTTCAGGATATCAGCTGATTGTCACTTTGGTTGTGAAAGAATTATTGTCTCACTTGTAAGCAATCTTAAAAAAGCAGTCAAGTGCATCCTTTTCTTCTTGCCTGCCTCTAAAGCATTCATTCTGTTTCTGAGTCATCATCACACTTCATTATATTAAATACTTTTTTAGAAGTGACAGTCTATGGTATCCCTTCCCCTTTTGTCCCAGCCTAGCTGCCATTCATGCCTATGTCAGTTTTGAAGGCTTTGCAAATCCCATTCTTTTTCACCTGGCTTTAACCCTGCTCTTTTATGTAGTAACAAACTCTGAGATGCTGCTCAAGTATAAGCTATGAACATTTGTAAAAGTGCCCACAGTTACACATTTAGAATGTGACAAGTGCAAGCAAGCAAACCATAGAGAGGGACAGCACTGGAAACAAATGTATTTGAGCCCTCCTGCTGCCCAGGAAGAGAAATTGCACATCTGGGTTGTGTCTGAGAGATTAAGTTTCTGTAGGTGCTAAGTGAGTAGTCAGATCTGTTTCCTAAGTCATTCTAATGACAGCAGTTTCCATACTAAGGTATGTGTGACGTATTTGCCAAAAAGTCCTTACTGTCCTGCACAAACATATTTCACACACACAACCCGGGTGAAGGAGTGAGGAAAGGGACTATTCGGAGAGCAGAGGTTCACTAAAGTTTTCTGTTTGTAACACTGTAAGAAATGTAGAAGGTAGTTGTTAGCTCATCCTCTCTGACATAAGAAGCCTGAGTCCCCTGGGAGATTAATCCTGGGTTTTCTGATCATACTCCACAACCAGGATCTACAGCACAGACAGGATTACTCTCTCCTTTGAAAATACTCTAAAAGTACTGAATGCCTGTCCAGTTCCCCTCATTTCAAATATGAATCTGATGCTTTTCAGGTATGTAAGCTCTAAGGAATAAATACTCATCTGTCCAAAATAACTTAAAATACAGATATGATACTAATTGAGATGTTTTTCCTTTTCCAATTCTCCCTGCATCACCTGTCAGCACTTTCATCTAGGTTGTCTGCAATAGTCAACACTTACGATGGCAGGAATGATTAATATTTGGGTTTATTTATTCTTGTATTGTTTGTGTTTCTTAGAGACTCACTGTGTCAGACAGAGTAAATGAAATAAGCCTGTATGGGATGATTAGGCAATACAATTAAGCTGAGATCATCCATTTTGACATAGCCACTGTCTCTCACACACGCACTTACATAGAGAAGAGGATCTTTAGCTTACCAAGGAACAAAGTGTGGTATCACATCCAGCAGGCCCCACTCAATATCCAAGAAGAGAATGCTATCTAAATTCCTGAGACTTTCAAGCTAGTTAGTCGGATGCTATGGATGCAAAAAGCCCTTTGATCACACAGTCCCTCAACTGAGGGGAATGGAACTGCAGCTCTTGAGTTACTTGCAAGTTCATCAAACAAGGCTTTTTTCTATATAGCTTCTGCATACCGTTAGCCTGTGGTTCCATGTCCTGTAAGAACACACTGAAGGAATTCTCATTTCTGTTTATTCTTGTCCCTTTTATTCTTTTCTTCTCAATCAGAGTTTTATTTTGGCAGTTTCTCAAAGAAGAACTGTGAGATTTTCTGGTTTACAGATAGTAATTGAGGAAGAACTAAGGGTTATTTTGCTAGGCTTTTCTTCCAAAAATTACACAAGGTCTTGTATAGAGCAAAGCCATCCAAGCACCGAATCAACAAAACTGAACAGATGGTAATCTGTGATGAACAAGCAGAAATGAGCAGCTGTTGGAAGGGAAACTGGGAATCAGTTTTGCTTGACTTGTGGCCAATGGAACAACAACACAATCCTAACTTCAAGCTGCTGTTTTGATGTATTGTCCCCTTCAGGCCAGAACTTTTAGGTGACAGTTCTGAGAGTTGTTTCAGTGGATCACAAACATTGCTCCTTTTTGCTACAGTGAGTATCTGTGAAAATACAGCAATAATTCTGCAGCAATAATCAGAACAATTAACAGGCTGAGGACAGGGGTTGTAGGAGGTCAGGAAAGGAAGTAGGTGACCTCTGAAAAAATAAAGAAGTAGTGTTGTAATGGATCAGAGATGGAGTGAGTAAGCAGAATAGATTTCATTCAAATGTCAGATACTTTTACTTTCCCCTGCAGATATAGGTATACAGATATATTTAATTCCACTGCTATCATTCATATCATAGCACTATCTATGAGTTTCAGCTCTGGCTTGGGACATCTGTGTGCTAACACAGTCCAAAAAGACTGTCCCTGCCTTAAATAACTTCTTCTGACTAGCACAATATGACATTAGCAGGATTTTGCAGTTACAAGAATAGTCTGTAAAAGGATGTTAAATCTAGGCCACTGCAAAAGAATCTGGAGAAATAAGGGGAGGGATGGAAAAGGAAGGAAAGAAAGAAAAACAGTAAAGATCATCACTAGGAAAATATGTCCCACTTTTGAGGGTTTTTTTTTCTATGTGTTCCGCTCAGAAAAGGTTTCAGGTGAAGATGAAAGGGAAATAGAACAAACCACATTGCAAAAAATGGCAACATGACAGTGTGAAGAAAAAGGAACAACTAACAAGCCTAATGGTTTGTGAGACAGTCAGTGTAGAAATGCTAGGAGACATCAGCGCTTTGGACATAAGTGTTCATTTAGAATAGGGTATAATTTAATGCAAAATCTGCCCTACCTGACAGAGGGAATAAAGTGTGTGCAACAAAAATATGCTGTCCTACACACTGATGAAAGAGCAAAATAAAATTTGCCATCAATATTTTCTCATGTTTGAAAATTACTGAAAGCATGATGACAAGAGTAAACACTATTAAGGAATGTCCAGACAATTTGAGTACAGGGTGTGATGCATCTCCTTACGCAACGGTGAGGATTGGTTTAATCTAAGCATGCTTTGTGCCTGTTAAAGATCTGTTGCTATGATTTGAGCACTACAAGATCTCATGCAAAAGACCAAGTGCGCATTTTAGGCAGAGCAAAGCATTGATTCATGCAATTTTTTTTTCCAGATTAGAACGCATCAAAAGAGATGGTATAATATACAGTGTTTGTACTATGAATTGTTGCAGGGATTAGAGAGATGACTAGGAAAACAGCCACACTAACTGCCAGGCACCATGCCTGCCCAGGCCCCACTCATTCCTCAGCTGTTAGGTCCCCACCTGGCAGGCTGCTGCTCAGCACATTCACTGCAGGAACAGTACCACTCATAGGCTGATGTGGTTTCCCTGTCACTGGTTGGAGTTGCTTGGTTCCCACACTGCTGAAAAGGCTATCATCTGAATCAGCCATTGCATAGTCTGTAAAATAAAATTATTCATTATTTTCCTATCTCAGCTCCAGATTCTGCCTGCTGGGAAAGCTCAGTGCAGCTTAATTAAGCGAGTGGGGTGGTATCAGTGAAGAGCTGAACTTCTGATAACTTAGTTGAAGCAGAATGTTTACACCCATTAGATTTTACCAGTGCATCAGTAAGAACCGGAGTTTCCAGGTAGCATAAAGAAGAGTTTGCTGGCTCAAGAACATACCCATATTTTTTCTCAAGCTGTACCTAATACTCTAATACAAGATATTACTTCTGCTGACAAACCAGGTCTGTCCACACACTGTCAGGACACTGCAGAGCTCTGCTGCTCCATCAAGTGAAAGCAGATGCTGGTGTCAGTTATTAACTGTCACTTTCAATTCAACCTGACAAGAATGAGTTAATGGAGGAGCTCCTTTACAATGGTAGACAGGAAAATAAAAGCCACACTGAATCTATTTTTCTTGTCTCCCTTGTTTTCAAAGACAGTGCTACTGGCATAACACAGAATGCCCTGTTCATTCATTTGCTGATAATGCTTCTCCCTTTGGGAATGAGACACAGCTACTTCATGGATATAGAGTAACTTATTCAACCACAAAGAGAAACCTCTTCCTTCCTTTAAACTGTTCTCAGACTACCAAAGCAGCTACTGATGCTGACCTACATATTGCTGGCTACTTTTCTCACTAATAGCAATTGAAAACTGGAGATAACAATCTTGTTCTTTTTCAAGTGCCTAAGATCTTATGGCTTTCATTCTTGTTTCCGCTATATTTGCCAACTAAAACTACGGGATGTATTGTACTGAGTGAGTCTGCACCAGAGGATTTTAGAAAATGCTTGACCCCGTGTATGATCTCTATTTGTAGTCATAAATACAAATGATCAGGTTTAGAAAGCCACATGCAGCAAAAGAGCTTCTTTTTCACCAATGGTAATACAGAATTCTTGTATTCAGACTGAAAAATTCACGATGAAGTGGAATAATTGAGAGAAGGTTTTTGTCTAATAGTTATGTCTGGCTGAACCCAGAAGCTTTTTTTGCAACTCTGCCATTCTTCTTCTTAATCACACGAACTCACTTCAGATGCTTTACATGGTACCTCTCCTACACCCTTCTGAAGTTCAATCATAGACCATACTGTAAAGTAATTGAGGAGTGGTTGTGTCTTAGGCTGCTGTACTGCAAAGATGCCTGAGTATTGCACAAATTTAAGATTTAAATAGTTCTTCAGGAGATGTGACAGGATTTTTGTAAGGGTTTAAAATTGAGTATCTATGCAATAATTTGTGGATGTGTCTATGTATCAGTTATCAAGCACTGGTTTTTCTTTTGCACCCATGGGATTTTGTGTTGTAAAGTGAGGCTTTAGACAGTCAACAAGTACAATTGCAAACTGAAAAATGGCATAGCAATATATTGCAAAAATGTGTATGTCTGACTTGGAAAGTTCTCCTCATGACTCTTATTCAGAATGCTCCTTTTGAAAAATAATTTCTTTAATGGCAGCTACTTTCAGAAAAATGCTAGCAAAGTATTGGGAAGGCACACTTAGGCAGCAGACATGATCAGTGCAACATATTTCCTCTTCCTCACGATCTGTGTCCTGTATGTTGTAAGAACAGTTACCAACATCAGATCTTTCTCCTTTGCTGCAGTGTTGGAGCACCATAATACCACAGTTTCTGTCTGATAACTAAAAGAACAAATAAAATCTTCAAAAGATCACCATGAGATCCATGAAAGATCATCATCCTCTTCAATTTTTTTCTTCCTATTACCCTGTACTTTAGCCTGGCATCCATAAAGATAATGCATTTATGTCTTTAAGCCTTTCTGGTAATCATATCATACAATGGTCTCAGTTGAAGGGGACCTTAAACACCATTCAGTTCCAACCTCCCTGCCATGGGCAGGGCTGTCAACCACCAGCTCAGGCTGCCCAGGGCCCCATCCAACCTGGCATTGGATGCCTCTAGGGATGGGGCATCCACACCTCTGTGCCAGAGCCTCACACCCTCCAAGTAAAAGATTTCTTCCTGACATCTAACTTAAATCTCCCCTTATTTAGTTTAAAGCCATTCTCTATCATACTGTGTAAAAAGTTGGTTCCCCTCCTGCTTCTAAGCTCCCAAGTCTTTGTGAAGAAGCTACACCCATACACATCAGCTGAGCCAACATTAAGTCAACATCAAGCACAGTGCTACAGGTACCACCTACACCAGCTGCTGTGGGTGGTTCTTAAATTTCAGAGATCTTAACAGCTGCCCTTAACAATTCCCTGTTGAAACTCATTTTCATCCTGCACTTCATTCTGAGGCTCAGCCCACTGGAGGTTTCTTACTGGGGCGACGTGCATTCAAAAACTAGAAAATGCATGAATCCATTTGAAGGTAACAATTCCCCTTATCCCCTTTAGAAGCGAGTACATACAGATCCAGAGCTATGTGCTTTTTAAGCTCTCTTTAGTCCCATTTTTCTTTCCAAGTTGCCCTTGATTTTGGCTCTTTGTTGCTGATTCTTCCCCTATCCCTTTAGTACTGTCCCTGATTTATATGTCAGTGCTGAGTGCATCTGATCAAAACATGGCAAAGTTGCTGGTTCAGCACTCGCAGCAGGGGCTGGGAGAAATGGGCTATGTCTAATCCTACTTTGTAATCGCTGTCACAATGCTGTGACGCTGCAAGTTGGCAAGAAGGGGCAACAGTGGAATTTGGACGAGATAATGACAGGTGCTCAGAGCACAGCTAGAAGAGCAAGTGCTGGCAAACAAATATTTTAACCAGCCTGCCCAGACTTTAAAATAAAAAGCGCATTGATTTCAAACAACAACCCACCGCTGAAAAGCATGCAAGACATTGCATGTGGCAGCCAAGCTGAGCAGGCACCCGAGCGAAGGCTGGGTATGTGATTGCACTAAATTATGTCTATATTCAGTCTGCTTAGAATGAGGTAGCACTAAGAAGCTCAGCTAGGTAGGGTGTTTTTTTTTTTTTAACTTCAGCCTAAGAAAATTTTGTGGGAGGAGTCACTTTGGAAAGGTGGGAAAGCCTTTACCCTCAGGTTGCCTCAGTAAGAAGCTCCCGCTGTGATACTTGAAAGCCCAATAGACATGTCTGAATTTATAATACACTCTTGAAGTATTCATTCATAATCCTGTAGGGATTTTCAAAGCCACAAAGAGGATGTATTTCTTTTAAATGGCTACAGGGAAAATATTAGTTCCTGCCGTAATAAACAAATAGTCTATTTTGGTGCAAGAAGAAAAAACTAAAGAGTAAGAGCAAAGAAAGGGAGAACATTTCTGACACTCTTGAAAGTTTCTGTTGTTCTAAAATATACGACACCCCATGAACTGTTTCCATTTTTTCCCTGTTCTTTACTCCCTGTTACTCCCTGAAAATTCACTGCTACTACCTGGTTCTCCACCAGTGTAAACTGAGTTCACTGCAGTGACACCAGGTGAAAACTTCAGCCAGTTTACCATACAATCAAAAGAAACAAAATGCTAAAATGTGAAAAGATGGAAGTGTGGGCGGTTAGAGGGAGCTATTTTTCCCTTGGATTATTTGTCTCCACTATCTCCAAACACATCACAAAACAGAATACACAGCATTGCAATTCCGCTTCACACAGCCACTTCTGTGTGCTTCCACAGCTCGTATGGACTTGTGCAGGTGCAGTAATTATGGTCAGCAAATATAGGCCTCAAAGAAAATGAGCAAAAATGGCATAGAGAAGTAGAGCTGGGTGCAGTATATTCCTCGTACAATGGGATTCTATTGCCATAAGATTAAGTTGCTGAAAGGAAAATTAGCCGTCTCTAATCACTCCGTCAATTCCTAGCCCGTGTCAGCAAAGTACTCCTGCAGACTTTTACATGTTATGCATGTTGTGAGAAGCCCTAATATCATGGCTGGTGGAATTTAAGTACTATACATCATCTGTGCTTAGCATGTACATAAAATGAATTTCATGGGGAGCACTGCTCTTTGCCAGAAGGCGAGGTGGCTGCAGACCGCCTGTGCTGTTTCTGCCTGTGTGCTCTGCTTATGGTGAGACTTTGCCCCTCTGCAGGATGTCTAACGCCTTCAACAGCCCTGCAGAGGAAGCAACATACGATAGCAGCTCACACCTCTGCCTCCAATTCACCCTGCCATACTGACAGAAGGAGCCTGTCCCATTTGTATTTGGTTTAATTTACTTGTGAACTACGTGATCACCTTTCAGAAATAGAGAAGGAGCCAAGTTAAAATTCATCTGCATACTTCTTGTATTTGTCTATTAAAGATAATTTCTTGTACTTCTCAGTCTATACCTCGATTAAGGCATGGCAGTCACTCAGTTGAGCCAGCTCAATCAACTCTGGATAGGAAATAAGAAAGATCAGTATAACTAAAGCTGCAAGGAAGCTGCAAGCAGGCACAGTGTAACTTCATTTTGAAGAAGAGAATAGGAAAGGATTCACCCACAGGAATAGCATAGCACCTCTGTTCCTACCGAAAGTGCCCACATATCCTCTGATGACCACATGAGTTCAAGACCAAGCTGAACTTGTTATGTCACCACATTTCCTATAGCGCAAGTTGTTTTTGCTAGAAATCTGTTAATCCAGTATGGAGTGAATCCAGCTTTGTTCAGCTTGTGAAATCAGAGCCTGAGGTGGAATAGATGCAGATCATTTTATTTGCCCACATCAGAGATCCTTTACAAGATACCTATCTAAGTGAAGATACTGGAGAGAGAATTAACCTACTTGAATAACTAGTGGTTTTAACTGCTATGAATCACAAAATGTTCCCCTGAAGAAGGGAACTCAGGTTTCCCTGGATGACCAATTATACAGCAGCACGGGGACAACGTTCTCATTGTTGTGCTGTAATTTTACATTCAGCCAGGCTTAATGAATTAACATGCACTGCAGCCTGGTGAGGGGGCTTACAAACAAATACATTGTAGTCACCAAAATAAATGTGACACTATAAAAGCTTGGGGAGGCAGAGGGAAAATTGGTGGACTAAGCTGAGCACTAAGGCTCCTTATCAACACAGGACAAGGTTTGTTGTACTGACAGTAAATAAAAAAAAGCACCCAGAAACCAGGTAAGCAGCTGAACTGCAGACTGCAATGTAAGCACTTCAAATTCACCAAGGCAAATTCACTTTGCCATCTGAACCTCCCATCACCCAATCTTCTCTCACCTTATTTAGAAGCTGAGTAACAGCAGGGTCTTATCTTGGGAAGTCACTCTCAGCTCAGCTGGGGAACAGTATACTGGAAGCAGCATTTTCCACTAAAAACACATTAATTGGCGTCCATTTTCCTCACTCAACATATGCACAACTTGCAACACTAATGGGAGCTATGCAGGCTTGTCAGTTTGCTGCAAACATCTTTTCTTTGGGTCACTGCAAGCTCAGCTGTCTTTCACTATAAAGACATTCATCAACTCTAAACAAGACCAATTTATTTTCCTTGAAAATAATTTTCTTACTCCTCCTGTAGCAGCACAGGGATTGAGATGAAAGCCGGTATGTCAGGTGCAGGTACAAAACTTCATCATGAGTTGTTACAAGAGCCAGGATGAGGTATTTGCCTCGTGAATGATATTCATATTTTCAGGATTGAACTTCATGAATTAGAACAGTGAATAAAGAGACTAAGGTTTGGATTAGAACATATTAGAGGTTAGAAGACACTGTGCTACAGAAATCTGTTCAGATATAATGACTTTATAAACAAATTTACTTCTCCAGCACTTTGGATTTCACAGTGTGTGGACCACTAACAGGTTGAAAGGGTGCATGAAAAGGCAGATGCAGGCAATCTACAGCAAAACACACCAGTGTTTATTCTGCTGCCAATTTTGCTTCATAGCAAACTTGATTGTTAAGCAGAGTCCAAATGAAGCCTGCATACATTTGCCAGGTGTATTCTACAAAACGTGTAGACATTTTACAGTTGTCAGCTTCACTATGAAAACAGAATTTGGCCAATTTTTTCTACTCGTTGTAAACAGATTCTTTTCCTGAATTCCCAGACAATTAAATTGTTCCTTAGCTGCCTAGACTATAAAAGTAACCATAAATTACCCTTGTTTGTGAGAAACATCCATTTGTATGCATATTTCATATAATAATTTTCCATTGTTGAGAACTCACAGTCAGAGACCTCAATATGAATTTTCCTTTTAAATCTATCCTAGAAAGTCACTATTTAAAATCTCTCCCTCTCCTTTAAATTTCTTTGGATTAAAATAATTACTTTTATTTAATGTATGATCACAGACTCACCTGACCTGTCTCTGCAAGAGATCTGACAATGCCCAGGTCAGTATTTTCCCTAGCAAGAAAGCTCTTTGTACAGCTCACCCTGGGAAGCTGCTGAGCAGCCCTTGCTTCAGCTAATAACCAGATTAGTTTTCCCATTTCCCACTTAGAACTTCCGTGGTGCTTGAATGGTGGAGGAAATTACAGCCAAGTGGAAAATGAGCAAAGCAGAAAGGACAGACACTTCAAAAGACAAAGATTTTCTCTGCCAGCTATTTCGCAGCTGCCGTCAGCTGATCAGACCTCATTGATAATGTGAGGAAATATGGGATGTTAGAAACAAATTACAAGGTTAAGTGAAAGCAAACCGGAATTCTGACTTCTATTTGAAAAAAAAAAAACATGTAGATATACACATGTGGCAGTCACAGATGAAACTAAAAGCTGCAGATATGGTTCTGGGAATGTGACATAGAGTCGATGGATTGAAAGGCTTGCACCATAGGCAGAGTTGGTATTGCAACCTATTATGAAAGATAGCCATATTAGTCATAATATGATCCTATGCTAAGAACTCTGGCAAGGTTTATTTTGAAGCAATCAATGGCTCGTAGTGAGGACTTGGCAGGAGGATATTCATCACATTGTGCATAGGCTTTTTGTTTTCCCTTTGAAAGCTCACATTAAGCAATCCAAAATATAAACTCTGAAGATATTGTGGTTTACACATACGCAGTAAACACTTGTTAGAGTTCATCATCCAAAGCATCTAATGGTTTGTCAGTGCCTGAATCTCTTACTGAGTCTGGATTTGATTGAACTGCCTTTCACCGTCTCCATCCCTAAGACTGACTGAAGCAAGAGGATGCTGAAAACTGCAGGAGGAGATCAGTATGGCAGTGTCAGGAGCAAACAGATTTGTCAAATAAGAAGGAGTTGTGAAGCCCCTTGACAATTTTGATGGCATAAAGCTCTCAGTGAGACTGGAATTATCAGGACACGGATACTGGCTCTTGGAATCAATGGAATTGGAGCAAGAAGAGCTCATGAAGAATTTAAGGCATGTTTCATCAAATGCTTGCAGAAAGATGGAAGGTGGTTTCACAGTTAAGGAAGCTGTCCTGGGGAGGTGAATTCAGCTGCAGAATGTGATGCAGTGCAAACACTTACACTGTATTTTTCAGAAAAGATTATTAATTTGTTGTCTCTAGTCCACAGCTAAACAGAGGCTCTTAAGACTGATTTGCAGAAGTGCAGAGCAATTTACACTTTATAATAAAAACTGCTCTGAAAGAAATCAGGCCTTCCATGTCTCAAAGCTTAAATAAATGACTACTTCCAGCCTAAATATCTCTGTGCAGTTCTCCAGCTGTTAAAAAGGACCATATTTTCTAATCTCAAAAACATATAAAGAAAAATAATATAATCTATGTACCGAATGACAAAGATCATACAAAAATAAGATATGCAAGCCAAAATAGAGCTCAATTGATAATAACAGCTATTAACTATGCAGTGAGAGCTCTACAGAAGTCCTTTATCATTCAGTAATGCTGCTGCTGCTTCCCTGGGATCCTGCTGTCAGGCAGGAGAATCACCTGCAGCCACTCCGCGACGGGCAGCCCTGGAGGCAGTGCTGCTGGTTCCTGCTGTGCTGCTTTTACTTCTTCCATCTATTATTGCTCAAGATTAGGATAGCCAATGCCAGCAATGTGGATGTGCAATACCACGTCATCATTTTAGAGAGATACATCACTGGATGAAAGGATGTTGATAAGAAGTCTTCATTATTAGTTGAGAAACCAGGGATATTAGAAAAGGACTTGACAAGTCCTTTTAGGTTTCCTCCTTCATTCTTCTGCCAGAGAGATTCTCCTCAGTTCACCCATCTTCAGGAAATCCTAATACCTTTGTTACTGACCAAGTTTCTTCATGCCTTCAGAAGCACGTTGCTCACAGAAATAATCCTCCTGTCCTCCTCCAACCTCAAAATCCATGACAATCTGCAAGCAGAACTCTGAACGAGAAGAGTGAGAAATTTATTAGGACAGTCATTCTCAATGTGTGAGCCATGGCCTAAGGGTGATGACTACAAAAAAGTGTCACAGATTTATGAGCACATTGCCACATCCGTCCTCATGGGAGAAGAGGCTATAGGTCATCATAGTGAAACAAAAGATTCAGAGCCTGAGTGTAAAACCAACAGCTAAAATAGAAATTGCATTGGTAAAATACAGCACTGACCTTAAAAAAAAAAAAAAAAAAAAGGCTTTGCTGTTAGTTTGTTTGCTCGCTTTTGAGAGAGATTTGCCTAGTTTTTCCTTTATAAGCTCTTAATTTCTTCATATCACCTTTTCTAACATCTTTGAAAAAACTGCCAACACGTCCTGGCTGCATACCTTCTGAAAGAGTTCTGCTTCAGGATTATGAAATACTTTCTTATAGTCCTTCAAAGGAACAACTTGCAACACGTGTGCCCAAGTCTGCACACAGAATCGTATGCGAGTCAGAATGGCGGCGTTCCAACACTGGGGGAGGGCACCTCAAGTGATAGAACCAATGTAAGGGTGAACGTCAGGGACTGCTGACACTTTGTGCACAGATGGGTTTATATTCCTTGCAGCTGGTTCATTAAGTAGCAGGGCATAAATCCAGGGTGAATGTGGAGGGCCAGTCGGTGCTTAATGTGAACACGATTTAAATGGGACAGCCACAGTCCATGAGTCTTTTTGCTGCTTTTTTATACTAGGCTACATTTCAGGTTACTGGGCACAACATGTGAATTATATTTAAATTCCTGTCCTTCTCTGATTTCCAGGTGTTCACTGTCAGATTAACGTTAGTGGTAGGTTGCAGGTTAGGACTTGTATGTATGCGATTTTGTACCTCAGTATGTTAGTCAGAAATTTTGTGAAGCAGTTTTAGAGATTAAGGTATCTGTACCACATCTATAACTCCTGTACATTTCGTGATAAGTACTTTTAGTGATTTAGTGTTAGCACTTTTTTACTGGGGTAACTGCCATGCTAAGAAGGCTGACATGCCAACAAGCCAAAAATATCCCAAACCCATTCATAGAGTAACTCTCAGGTAGCTCTGAAACAGCACTGACAGTAGACTTTACATTTACCCACATGGAAAAAGCATTCCCTGGAATGTTAACATTTCATTTGGTAAAAGAACAAGAGCATAAACGCTGACGGGTTTTGAGTTTTGGCTTTTTCTACCCTTTCTGTCTTGACTCTAATGAACACATAATTGGTGAGAGCTGTGTTTATCCCTACAGTGAGCTGGCAAGCCCAGATAACCGTCTAGATTCTTAGATATAAATAGGCACAGTTCCAGTGTGTTTAAGGAAGAAATGCTGATTTAACCCAGCTGAAAGCTTGGCCTGTTACAGTTCATGTTTTATTTATTCTTCTTCCATATGGATCTGTATCTTCCAACGGTATAGATATAGTATGGCAAATTGAATCTGGATAACATATCTTCTCTCATTCTCCACTGCAGAATACAGAAGGGTAGAGGTTTTTTTTCTAGTTAAATATCTTCCAAGAGTCTTGTGTCAATGGGACATCCCCATAGTCACAAGTGTGATCTGTGTCTGTGTACACAAAATTCTAAGAATAGATGAGAGAACAGCAAATGCTAGGCAGACATAAATAATGTAATTCCTACATATCAGTAGAGCAAGCTGTACATTGCAAGCAGCTTTTTCTGGCAGTGCTTTATACGATTTCTTAATGCCCAGGTAATTCTGTGCTTCCTGCCAAACATGCAGTCTTTGGGGAGAGATTTTTCAGGGTTGCCAATTTACATCCAAAAGTCTTTACTTACATTTACTAAAACTGTAAATAACTGAATTCGTTGGAAATACATGTGGACGTGTGTGAGCAGAATTCGATTTTGGTTTTGATTTTTCCCCTCCAATGAGCAAAAAAAATGGGCAGGCATCACAGAATCACTTGTCTGCTCGAGTAGATGAGCTGCATTTTCTGCAGTGACAGGTAGATGGGAACAGAGTCTGCTATGGGAGAAACCCAACAAACACTGGGAAAAAAAAATTCCAAAGAAAGGATTTGGGGTGAATGGGAACCCAGGGCTTTTTGGAGGGGTTATAGGAATTTATACTGACCTGTATGCAGGAAGATTTTAGCTACTGTACCAGGATCGAATCTGAGATACTCCTAGGTACAGGGGAAAGGCACAGAAAAGCTGCCCCATGCTGAGTGGGGACCTTTTGTACCCTGTGACTGTCAGATCTGACGGAATGGAAACCACTGAACAGCTCTGTCGTAGCTGAGGTAATGATTCTTGTTGACTGTTTTCCTTTCACTGCAAAGATAGGAAGAGTCACACTGTGCCTGACATCTAAGGAGATTCCACAAGCAATTCGCCTGAGTCAGCAGGGCCTTTGCTGCTGCCTGCAGATAGATGGCATAAGCCAGAGCTCGGCTATCTGCAGCACACCTCTGGGGGGATGTGATGGAGGGAGCCTGGAAGAGGGGCCAGATTTCATTACACAGTTTAAATACCTTATAAATATATATAATATATCGTAGTTGTTTCCAGTCCCGATCAGCTTTCAGAATCCCACTCTTTCCTAACTGCAGCCTGTCACTTCCCTGACTAATCCTCTCTCTTGCTGCCTTAAGTTAACACCTCTTTATTTCAGAAATTGGCTTTTTTAGATTTATACTCCACTAATTGGCTTTTTCACCCTCTGAACCTTTTCTGCTTCCTCCCGCGTGCAATCCAGCCCCTTTCACCACCTAATCCCCTCTTTTCACACTTCGATTCCACCATTCTCTTTTTCCTCCTTTTTATTTCCTCCCGAAATGAGCTCGTACTCTTTTGCTACAACCCCTGAGGGTCTGGTGTTAAAAATCTCTGACTTATGTTGTGGTGTTAAAAATTTCTGACTTTCTCTGACTTTCATTATCTGACACTTGCAAAATAGGCTCTGTTCCTACAGCATGTGTGGACATGCCAAGCTTGAATTTGAGTGCAATCAGACTTGTGTCTGTATTGCCAACTTTTATGGTTTTCTCTCGAGGCATGGGATCTTTGTTTTTGTTTCTGAAAGCCCAAATGTAAGGAGGCCACGTTAAAAATGCTCTGCTTCACAGAGGAGAAAAAAAAAGGCGGGGAAGAAATAACTTCTAGCTCTCCTAGTTGTAGAAGCAGGTGGAAAATACAAATTATACAAACATTAGAGTCAGAGGGAACATAAAAATAACTCAATTATCTTTATCTCTCTCAATATAAATCTCTTTATTGCAATCTCTTAATCTTATTGAAGGCGATACAGTTTTTGGATATCTGCAGTGCTGAGCATATGTAATCAAACGTATTTGTGATTCCTTGTGTTCACTTATTAAGTTATCACTGGCTTTTTCTAAATAAAAACCAAGTAAGTCAGAAAGATGGATTGCCTATACGGTATCAGAACAATGCTCTACCCAGTGTGTACAAAAGATTCAAAGAGAGGAAAACAGAGAACCATGGCAGTGCTGCGCTAAAGAGGTATTTTAGAACATCTGGTCTCTACTGGAAGAAGCATTTCTCCAAAAATGGGGGAAAAAAATATTAAATAAAAAAAGTAAAATCTTTACATGTATTCAAAAGCAAAACTTTAACGAAGACGCTTTGATCTGCAAACGTAATTAGCATTAGAATTAGAGATGGAATGGAGATTTGTCTAAAAGCATTAATTCAAATCCCACGCCTGATTTTTTCTTATCACTGCTGTAATTCTAACAGTGCCTGTGGCAGATTCAGAAATCAGAAGAAAGGGACAAGGGCAGTAGGTCTCCCAGTAGCAAAAAAAAAAAGGGGGGGGAGTGAGAGAGGGAAAAAAAGTGTGAGATGGAATTAATCTATAACATCCCCAACCCAGCCCTGTTTTCGATGTATGAATTATTTATCTTCCAATCTCAAAACGCCAATATATCTGCATGTGCCACTACTTTGATCTCATGCTGTTCCCCAGCACGGCAATGCTTACAAGATGGCTGTGGTAACCTCAGACTTCAGGTATATTTCCTTTTAATAATAGACCCAAATGTCAACTACAGGTTGGTTTTGAGAAGTCTGGAATAAGCTTTTTTTTTTCTCGAAGCCGTGGCTCCTTCCATCCCGCTGTGATGTGTGTGTGCTCTGGGCATGGTGTGCCGTCACACCTGGCTGAGCAGCTCCACTTACCTCGGCTCCAGTGCCAGTAACAGTGAACAGTTTGGCCTGTTTGTTTGGTAAAATACAAACGGAGGTAGAAAGGTTAAAATGGACTCCTTTGTGATGTGTGGTCCTTTGTATTAAGACAGCTAATCAGTGTTTGAAGGGATGTTTGAGTTTAGGATTAACCTCTTTCCCTAGTCCCCCGAGCATCAGAGCATACATACGTGCAGACAAAGCGTTTTGTTTAGTCAACTGTAGTACCCGATACCTCTTTCAATGGAGAAGACAAGGCAGCTCTGTGCTTTGATTCCTAAGTCATAGGGCCTCCCAGTTTATTCACATATGGTTTTAAACACCCTTGATTCTCTGTACTCACCAAAAGCTACAAACATTAAAAACCTGTGACATCCTTAAACCTCACCCATTGCATTTGGCCCAAACGGTGCCCAGCTCTCCCTGACAGAAGCCAAAGTTCATATTCAGACATCTCAGACTCTGCTCCATGCAATTGTTTTGTTTTTCTAAATTGTGCTCTCTGTAAAATAGAAATAATCACATGATAATTGCCCACTTAACAGAAAGATTTGGCATTTATGGTTTCCAAGCCAACATTTTTATTGTTATTACTACTATTAGAACTATGGTTGATCATTTTTACAGTTCTTACCCTTTTTTTTTTTTTTTCATTTCCTAAGTAAGAAAATAACTTTAGCGGGAACAAAGGCTGAGAGGCTGAGCAAAAGGCAGCCATAAGAGCCTTATCAAAGCCCCAACAGAGTGGGAATAATTATTCACACTCTGTTGGGGGTTCTAGAAAGACCATCTGAGGAAAGGATCACTCAGTCTTTTCAACATGTGAAATTAAAGGAAACGACTAGAAATTCGGTATGGGGTGGGGAGAGAGGAGCAAAGCAGGGGCAGCTGAGAGGAAGATGTGGCTTCTCCCCTTGCACTTTGCTCACCCATTAACTGACCACGGGCCAGCTGAGTGCCTGCACGGTGCCTACCAGGACTGTGAGCAGCTTCAGCCATAAGATAACAGCAGAGCTGTGTTATCAGCCACTTTTGATGGAGCTGTTCTGTTCCCTGTTTCCCACTGGTGTGCTCGTTGTTTATTCTGCACATGGAGACAGATATCTAAGCTTTAACTGATCAACTTAATTGTTCACTGTAAAACAAACACCTTTGTGCTATCTCCCAAGCTGTCCCTCATTCTGGAGGAAAGCATCTCTTAAATATTCATGGGGCAGCCTCACATTACCCAACTGAAACTTTCATTTTTAACCATTTGGCTGCTTGTTTTTTGAAGTTCACAACCTGTCATAGTGATCAATATTGTTTAATTATTTCACAGGACGACTCCATCTGTCTTTACCCATTCCTTACTTCACACTGCAGCTCTCTGAGACAAAGTCCTTCAAATTCTTATTTCTAGTGTCAACATCCCTCACTGGAGCCCTAGTGACATGGCCTCAGCTCTACAGTAACACAGCAGAGTCCAAGAAGTGTCAGACCATCACTGTGCGGCTGATGTCCCTAGGAGTTAGACATAATTTACACAAATGGGAAACTGAGGCAGAGAGGTGTGATTTACCCAGGGTCACACAGGAGGTCTGGGCAGAGCAGGATCTTGGATAAAGCTTTTATAACTACAGGGCTCATCTAATGACCACCAAGTCAGCTTTGTTGTTTCAAAAACAAATCAAAACAAAACAGAAATGAAAACCTGTAATTAAAATTGAAAGAACTCTGGCCATTTCTAAAGTAAGACCTACCTACCTACAGACTGGAGATAGCCTTTGGCATAGTGGAGCCCTGCTCTGAGTTCAGGAGTGTTTCTCTTCATAATTTTTCCCTCTGACTTCAGCTCATTGTAAAGCAACAATATGCTGCACTGGGCAAAGCCTCTGATTTTGGCAGGCCTTGTGGCATGTTCATGGGTCCCCAGTGCTTGTAGCGAATGCTCACTTATCAGTGTCTCTGAAAGCAGCCATGTGTTTTTGCAGCAACATATCAAAAGGATTACTGAAATATTATTTGTATGATATTCTGAAAAATACTGCTTTTATTAAGCAGGCTGAATGCTCTGCACTGGCCATTCAAACAGCTCAGCATGTTTGCTACCTCAGCATGTTTGCTATGATTAGGAATTATTGATAAGGATTGTAAGTTTTGTTTTGTTTTAACACACAACTGAAGTCAACACTGGCAGGATTAAAATCTTCGTTTTGAATGAAAACCTATCATTGCCTCTTATTCACTCAGGAGTAGGTTTTTGTAGTAACTTTACAGTCAGCATTGTAGTTGGCTTTGTGTTTGAGATAAGGCTGGTGACTGCCTGGATGGCACCTCATCTGCAATTTCAACCACACAGAATGCTGGTTTTACTCAAATACCTTTCCTTCCAACTACACTAGCTTCTGAATAAGCATGTTTAAAACTAAAGGAATTAGGAATCTGTCAGACAAAGATTCTATACAGTTCTCTGGCTTGAGTTTTTGTTGAGAAGTGAGATTATCTCTTTGGAGATGACCATGTTAATAAAGTGCAGCTTGACTCAACAGAAAAGGTCCTGATCAGGTGTTTCATCTCTGATCATCTTCTAGATAAAGAATACTTCTGCCACTGAGTAATGAACAGCCCAAGCAGCCCATGATCTCAGCCTGTGACTTCTGTGATCAGGAAGCTATGGAGACTTTTTAAGGTAATATAGAATACTAAGCTCAAGATTTATTTTATATGGGGAAAAGAAAGATGTTTCCAATCTGAATTCATAAAAATAAAGAGCCATGCCTGAGCCTGAAAACTGCTGGACATTAGGCAAAAAATTAACTAGATGGTGTAATCAAGTTGTTTACATATCTAAATTATAAATTCCTAAAGAGAATCTAAACTGTTCACTGATTTTTGCCTCATGCCACACGATATTGTTCTATTTTATTTTGTGAATTATGCTGCCGTCTCGCTATCATGGTAGTGACAAATGGTCAGAAACAACGCAAAACCAGGGATCTGGGAAGTGATTGCTAGAGAGAGAGGATGGAGGTAAAACCACAACCAGAGCCCAGCGTGCCCTGCTGTTAAATATCTACTGGCCCCTTCCACTGAATGAGCTAAATCTTGTTGGGTTTGTGTTAGCGAAACTGCAGATCCCCAGCACAAAATTTTACCCACAGGCCTAGCTGAGCTGTGTTATAGATGTGCTCTATACCAAGGGAAAAGTATTCTCTAGTGTCAGAAAATTGTTGGTGTTGCTTTGATTATTTTTTATAAAAAAAAAATACTTTCAAAGTGAAAAAGAGGATTTTTTTTTTTAAATCTTAAAAGGGAAAAAACCAGCAGGGTGTTGCTTTCCTTAGTCTATATGCCCTTTAAAATCCGGCAGAGAATACCCTATTAATTTATTTTCTCTTTCCCAGCATCAGTCAGGTTTTGAAAGATGCCCATCACATTGCAGATCTGTAGCTGACTTATTATTAGACCCAATGCAATGATGGAGGAATCATGACCAATTTTTTCCCCATACTCCCAGTGGCAACAACTGGTGACCACATGGCAAAAGCCCCGCCGATTTTTCCTCCGAAGCAAACCAAAGCAGATAAGGTCTGTCTCCCTCCACTGACACACAATGTAGGGATGTGCCTCTGTTATAACCCCCGTGCCACAGTTATTGTTAGCAGGTCAAAGCACTGAATATCAATAGACTAATTCCTTCACCCCTCCAACCCGTTCTCTGACTGGAATGTAAACTTCTATTGCACAGCTTTCACCTTTGGCCCTCGCCATCTTCATGGCTCCATACTTCAAAGAATTCTGCTCATGTAGAAAATGCCTTATTGAAGGAATGGTCATAGCTGCACAATTATTTCAAAAAAACTCGACATTGTATTTCAGCTGAGGACAGGAGAACTGGCGAAAGTCTGAATCACTTTCAAGATTCAGATCTAAATCCCGAGGTTTAGAAATATGAAAGTCAAAACTACAATAGTCCAAACACACAGAGCCTATTCTTTGCACCTTGAAATGTGGGAAATTAAAGAGCTGCTCTCAGTTTGACTACTCACCTTTCCATTTTTTGAGGCACCCAACAAAGTGCCCTGTGCTAATGAATACAGGTTTTGATTGTTGGATTACACAGATTATTTTCTGTCATCTTCCAGTCCTTTAAACAATTGCTTTCTTTGAAATCCCTTATGCAAGAAGCATGTGACCTTACAACACTCTTATTTCTCTTTTGTATTTAACATCACAGTCCTCTCTGTGGCTATATACAATGTGGGGAATGCTATAGGTCAGGTGAGGTGGTAGCTAAAAACGAAGGGTGCTCAACTATTGAAGCTAGCACAAAATACACAGAATAAAAGAGGGCTAGAAGGAAAATGATTTAAAGGTAAACATTATTTTTCACATCACATTTTGTTACAGTTTAAAAAAACAAGGAACACATGATTGTATGTGAAACAGGATGCAGATACAGGGGAAACAGAAAATTAAATGGATGTAAACATGTCATACAAGGGGGCCAGACTGCCTGGAACAAAACAACAGAGGTACTCTGCTTGTCCCTGAATCTGGTCCTAAAAATGTTTTACATTTCTACATCTTCCACTTCAGCACCATCCTGCATTTCACAATCAGAATTATGTGCTTCCTGTTATCTTTAGGGAACAGATAGACAAGACTCAGAGATACCGAGGCATGACTGTTAAACCAACAAAACAGTAAGTGCTGGTTAAGTGCTGATGAGTGGTTTTGATTCTATGTTAAGCTGCAGACATGATTTAAACGCAGGATAAGTTTCATGTGCATTGGGCCATACTTTCTGAAGGTGAGGTTTTCAGTGAATTATTACTTGGTATTTGTTATGTAGTACAATTCTTGATTGGGATTTAAATGCGGGAAAACACTTTGGGTACAGCAGGCTTGAAACAATGAACTGAACCTAAGTTTGTCCAACTCAGCATCCAGAATTGTTGGCAGAGATTTGTAGAAAAGAACCAGAAATCGTAATTCAGCAAATTCCTTCCATCACTGCTCAACTTCAGTCCTCTTAGTAAATTATTAACCTCAGCAACAACTCCGTTAGCAAAAGATTAAAGGCTGGATTCTGGCACCCTTGCTGTTATTGGTTAGCATTGTGAAGAGTCCCGTTGAATGCTACAGAAACATGAGTTAAGGTGCTACAACTCTATATGAAGAAAAGCATCAGCATTAAAAAAATTACTGAAGATTCATTTGGAAGGGCACTCTTTGCCCACTTCACAGAGCAGCCTCAGCTGGATTCCAGATACAGGAAAAGCAGACCTGGCCATTCAGTTTCTCAACCCAGGATCTTAATGGAGGCCCTACATACAGCAATCTCAACTATCCCCTTCATTTACCCATTTCAGTTTCTCTTCAGTTAAGTATAAATATCTGTCATTTTACAACGATGCAACTGTTTGGCAACCCATATAAAGCAACCTATATTATATGTAGGCACTGAGGTTTCGTTTCTTGCTTCTCTCAGCTGTTATGAACTGAGAGTTATCATTTCAGCTTTCTGGAAAGCACTTGATACAGTCAGTTCTTTTTAGAACATATTTTGTTTGAAACTGTTAGAAAATTCAATAAAGAGACTTTGATCATGATCCATTCATTCACTTTTTTGGACTAACTCTTATATGGGATTTAAAGTGGATTTGAAGCTTCTGTTTCTAAAGCAAAGCATCTTTTCCAAATTCCTGCAGTGCCTCATGGCATCAGCTTTGCTTTTGAAATAGAGAACGAGGATGCAAAGATATTAAAGCTAAGCTCAGAGAAACATGATTTTTCACCCCCTCTAGAAAAATAGAAACATCTTTGCTCTTTCTTTGAATACATTATTAGTGTTAATTGAAGAACCATGTCAAGAAATTTATACGGAGGGACAGGATATACAATGCTCAGGGATTTTCATATCAGTGCCAGACCCAAGAAAACGAAGATCTGCAGTCATAAACTTTGTGGATACTCATGTCACATGCAAGACCTACAAGCCATCATTCATTTTCCACTCATATGTAGCCCTCACAAGCAGCTCCCCAGTACAATTGCACCAGTTCAAAATCCCAAGGAGTACAGGCTGAATCCTGCCATTATGCTGGCTGTGTTTTGTGGGGCTGCTCACCCTATGGGCAATAGCTGCTCAGGCAGATAGTCATACCCTCCTGGTTAAACTGCCTCAGCTCTCTTGACTGAATGGAGAAGAGCTTTCTTTTTTTCTGGTAGACTCATTTGCTGCTGTACTTCATAAAAATGGCAGATCTTACAGTGGTTCTACTGACTACAGGAGATGAGTATGAAAAAACTGTTCTCAGCTTCTTTGATGATATGATGTAAGTATCCCTAAACTCTGTGAAGATTTTAATTTCCAAATTAAATATTTCACGGGCTTTCATATTGCTAGTACTCAGCAAAATTTCAATTGAAATCTCAGATTTCTATTCTGACAAAAAAAAAAACGTAATTATAAGAAAACCTGAAGTATTATGAGCTTCTTAGAAAAAGATAGTTTTTAAGTAAAAAACTGTTTTACTTAAGTGCATCCTTATAAAAGACTGAAACTTCTCTGAGTGCTAACTCATGTCACATCTCTAACTCCCTCATTCATCAAGATGAGAAAATTACATAACACAGAGTTCCCATTCAGCTTTAAAAATTTTCCAGCGGTTAAGCAGTTCCCTGGATCCAAATCAAAGTCTGCAGATCCTCTGGGGGTAAAATCTCTACTGAACTAATAGCAGAGTCTGGATTGAATTGCATTATTAAGAACATTCATGGTGGCTCCATGAATCTGCCTGGATGCGGATCAGCTGCTCCTAATTGAATCATATGCTACACCATTATGTCCTTATGTCCTTGGAATCACTGCTATTTTATTATTATTATTATTCCTGATATCTTATATTCTTGCTTTCTTTCTTCAAAATCCTGTCTCTGGCAATTTGACCCTAAAAATAACCTTCTGAAGGTGTATTTCTGAAGTAATGGAGCATTGAAATGAAGCCAAATGCCATCCTCATCTTTGGGAGTGCATATCTCTCTATCTGTAAGGCAGCCTCAGGTTTGTTTAAACTGAAAAGCAGAGTAATTTTTTTCTGTTTTTTCAAATCACTGGCTTTCTGGTTTTCATTTATAGGTGTTTACTGTAGATCTAATGACCATGTCCTTTACTTTGAAACTGGAAGAAAAATGCAGTGAAAAAATTGTTCTCTTCTACATGAGCTGTATTCTGGTTCAAGTAGACCCCTGTTGATCCACAAAAAAAGTGTGGGTTTTCTTAGGGCTCGTTCTGTACATAGCAACATGCAAAACCAGATGCATGCAACAAAATAAACACTTGAACCAATGTTCAACTAAGCATCAGTTGCAGGAGTTCCTCAACGGGAGGAATTCCTTGAATGCTTGGGTCTTTCTGAGTGTCTTCTATGGAACCTTTTACTCAAGTCACTAAGAAGACATTGCACATGGAAATGAATGGTAGAAATATCCAAGCAACATTAAAAAAAATTGTTGCTCTGGTACTGGAAGTGGCCTTAGCAGCACAGGACTCTGTGTGGAGTGCTTTGTCCTGTGAACCAAAGCAAAATTCAGTCACCTGCTCAGTTTTGTTAATTTACTTTGCTAATTCACATCTGTTACTACCTTTAAAACTTACAACTGAAATGGAAAGTTGTGAGTTTTAATATAATTAAGTGTGATGATCTTTGTAAAGGGTTTCAAGTTTGTGTGCATGTAAATTCTATAATAATTAAGTAGACTAACCATTTGGAATAGTTGTTCTGAATTGGAATGAGTTTATTTTCCTGTTCAAAACATGTTCAGTATAAAGATTTGTGTTTCAGTGGCAGATAAAGAAAATCCAATAAACAAGCAAAGTAAAACCTTCAGTATCAAGTCATATGCTAGGGCCAACTTGAAGAGAAACTGTTTGGCTGTTCAGTAGTAGTCAGTAATCCCATTACATAGTGACTACAGTTTGCTGCAAAGCAGTCCTGAAAAGTTGAAGAAATAGAATGTTTTGGACAGAGACTGTAGATGGAAGCAAGGCTGGCAGTTTCGTTCTCCGTCAAAATGCTCCTTTTTCAAAGATGAATCATTTCAAAGGGTGAAAATGGACATAAACAGAACGAGATTACAAGCTTTTCTTTTTTCTTTTTTCTTTTTTCTTTTTTCTTTTTTTTTTTTTAGCATAAAGTCTTAAGTGCTAATTTTCATTTCTTAAAATATGCTAATTGATTTATTCAGTGAATAAAAGAAAGAAAGGAAAACACTTCAGTGTATTGCAGGAAGAATTATCCCTTATAGTGGATCAAAAATTTGTGGGAATAATGTAGGGGAGGTTTCTGTTAAATAAATTAGAATAAAAACCTTGAAAAGGTTTTGCTTGATGATATATGCAGGAAGTTGTGAATCTTCTATCAGCAGATAATACCAGTTCTGTTCAGCATGTGATTGCTTGTAGCTGGTTAGGGAACATCTGACACTGGGCTCAGTCAGAGGCAGAGACAGCGCCGATGAGACCCAGCGAATTCGGTTCGTTCTAGGAACAATTCTGGAGCTCTTTTGGAATCCCTGTACTCCTCTTCTGGGTTTTTTAGAAGTCTAACAGGAGTGTGGAATGTAAATTCAAATCTTTCTTTGCCCAAGCATACATTTTACCCCAGTTCTACCTTCATATGCTTGCTAACATTAATTTATTTATTCCCTCTTGCCATTCAAAAGATTTGCCATCAAAATAGCTATCAGAAAATAAGCTAGGAATAAACCACGGGTAAAAAATCCCATTAGACATTGCTAGGGCCAGCATTTCATTTTAGGAATTACCTTGGAACAGGCTGTACCGATGTCAGGACCCACAGAGGTCATACTGCTTCTGAAGCAGAACCTGGCTCTATGCAAGTTCCTGAAATCCAAATGGGCATGCAGTGTTTGTAATGATTGAAGTGATTCCTATTCTGCAATACCCATGAGCCTTTGAGTTTTTCGACATGTTTTATAACTGTTTGTGCTATTCAGTTTAAAAAATAAACAGAACAAAACAGAAAGCTTGTAAAAGAGACAATTAAGTGTCTTAGGTTGAGATGCTCCATAATTTATTGCAGATATATGAGAGAACATTTGTAGAATGCGTTTAATTCATTTAATAGTAATGCAAACATTGATATAAATTAAAACTCCAGAATGCTTTCTCACATCTTTTCTCTCCCCATGAGAGGTGAATGAAAATGATTTATTACTCATAGATTATAATTGCTTAAAATAGGTTATGATGTAAGAAAAAAAACCTAATCCCTTCTACCAGGCAGGAGCAAAATTCTACAGACAGAGAAATTACATCTAACGCCAGTATGCTAAGGAAGAAACATCCTTCGTCTCCCTTTGGGGAAACTCTAAGAACATCTTTTTAGAACTGTCAAAATTCACAAGCTGTAATAAATTATTCTTTTTCATTACCCATTTATTAAGTAGGCTGTTTGGTATAATAGCAGAAAAATTCTGTTTAATTTTTGCAGTATTACACTACTGTGATTTCTCATTTGAAACAGACTAGTTATCAAGAGCAGTGATGTGTTTTATTTTGTACGTTGGGACCATCTTTCCTCTGAGTTCTGATGAAGACAACTTTTAGAGCATGTAATGCTTTGCCTGTCAGAACGGGTGCGTGTCGGGGAGGTGCTTGGCTCAGTGGAGTTGCTACCCTTTGGACCAGTAAGTGTAGGCTCTTGGATTGCAGTGAAGTTGTGCACACGATATCCACCACTGCTTTGCTACAATCTCTTCGTTAACATACATCACAGTGCTCAGTCCTTCTCCCTCTTTGAAATTCTGGATCCCATCCTTCTTCTCTCTCAGATCTTGAGGAATAATTTATGATGAAAGGAGTTCAGTCACTGATTGCAGCATTTGTATTAGCATATTTGATTCAGTTACTAGAAGAATTAAAATGGACATTGGATAGAAAATTTAGTACCACGTCAAACAGGAAATTTGAGGGAAAACAGATACAGATCACAAAGCAAAGATTTTTTTAAAAATGGCACTGTTGTAAATAATGGCTGTAAGAGGTAATAGGGAGCCCATTAACAAGTGCAAAATTCTGATTGAAATGTAATACTTTTTGCTGGATAAATGGATAAAACTTGGGCTTAGGAGATGAGAAATCTGCAATCATGTCCTGGCTCCATTAAAGATATTTGTATGGTTGCAGATCTTTGCATGAGACATTTATTTACGTTAGAATCCAAAGTTCTACTCAGGGTAAAGCTGCTTTGCCCCGGTGGTGTAAGCAAAACACTGAAAACAAAAAATGAAAGCAAAAATTCATCTTAAGGTTTGCATAAGTTGGAGTGAATGCACGTATTCTACCCAGTGCGTATCATGCATTAAGAGCTTTGGAATACAAGATCCAAAGTTAACCAACACACTGTAAGTGGGTTTTTTGGGAGTACCATCAGCTCTTGCTCAGTCATGGGCCACAGTCTTTCCATGCACAAGCCCAAATGTCTGAAGCACAGTACTGAAATACCAACTACACTTCCATTGGCAGGCACTGTGCAACTCAGGGGAGGTCAGATCAGATCCTTTGCTGGTAAAATGAAACTCCTGTGGCTCACCTGGCATTACACTGTGCTTCTCCTGTGGTCTGCTGTGGTTTTTGGACAGGGTTGCATATGTGGTAACTCATAAACTACACAGTGGAGCCCAAAACTTCAGAATACAAAAGCAGAGAGAATAGGTGACTAAAATGTTTGGGGTGAAATTTACTGCCCTCTTGCTCCCCAGAATGGAAACAGAAAGACAAAATAAAACCTACCTATTACCTATGCCCTGAGAGGCAAGAAGCCACGAGTGCTGGCTTGCTGGCTTTGGTTGAAAATATACAAATAAGTGGTGGTTATAAAACCCACATTGTATCTTCACAGCCAGCAGCGACACAAAGCTGCTTTCTTCAGCTAGGAAGTGGATTACATTTTTATAACTAATCCACAGCGCTTTGGCTGAAAAGATTTGCTAAACCCCCCCTCACTACGTTTTCTTTTAGGTCTGTGCACTCTTAAAGCTTGCTTCCACCTTCTTTCACCTACTTCCCAAAAGTGTGTGCTTGGCTATTTTTGGGGATTTGCAGTATGTATTTGTGCCTGGCATTGTTAGACAGGATTCACAGACAGGGCAAAAAAAAACAAACACAAAAAACCCACCAACAAACAATTCAGTGCTTCACTGATCCATAAAATCATTATAGGCAGCATTTCAGCTTCAACAAGTGCCAAAAATTCTCCTTTTTTTTCCCCCCCAAATATAAAAAATAAAGCAGAAACAAAAATAACAAGGCTATTAATCTTTCATTAAGTTAAAGGGATGAAAAGGAATCGCTTAAAGTATCATTCTTTACTTGCACCACAAGATTGGATGCCCCCTGCTAACTTCAAAGGCTCCAAAAGAAGCTGGTTAATATTGTTGGCACAGAACCAGACTGTGGTTTACTTTAGTTTTTGTGATTTTTTTTTTTTCTTTAAACGAAAGAAAACATTGAGGATTGGACACTGATTGCTGAGTAACGGCTATTGAAAGGAGCTGCCTTTTGTGCTGCTACCAGCAATATGTCAATTTTCAGACGTGTAATAGCTGTTCAAAAAATCATGTCAGTCACTGCATGAGGGCAAAAGTCTCTAGCGTTGCTCCTATTTGTTCCGTGGTTTCAGATCAGATACAAATCATTACTTTTGCTGTGTGCCAAAGTGTCTGGACTTGGTTTGGTGAAGTATGGGCTTGGTCTGTCCTGAGAGCCACACAGAGACAGAGACAGACCCATCACCAGGTGCCCAGTCACCCACCTGCTGCCCTGCACAACTGCCAATAATTCTAATTCCTGCCCAGCCCCCAGATTTGTGTCTGCTGAAAACAAAGCTAATTGCTACCGAGTGACATAACTTCGTGGTTACACTTCTTTGTGCAGGGGTTTCTTTTCAGTGTAGCGCAAGCTGTTAAGCTATAGATTGTGGTTGCTGCTGCCTGGCAAAGGGTAAATAACAAGAAGGAGGGAAAAGGAAGGCAGGAAGTGCTTGTGATGGTTTGATGATGTGCTGAAAGATTAATGCGCTTGGCTGAGTTGTGTGGTAGAGGCTCATGTAAATCCATGTTGCTTGGTGTGCGTGTGTGGCAAAGGGACAAAACTTTCAGTATATTTTGCCTTCTTTTTCAGAGAGAAAACAGTTCAGCCTCCACAGCACAGCCAGCCTTCAGCCTTTTTCCTTATGTTGATAGTAAGGCTTGAACATGTACAGTGAAGCCTGGCTGAGGACTGGGCGCCTCAATTCTCTGCATGTCCATACAACTTTTCTTGGGCAAAGTAAGTAGAAGGCACAGGGAACATTCCTACAGCCACATAAAGATGCCACTCCAGGTGCTGTGTGTGTACAGGGTGATGTGAGGTCGGTGAGCTGCAAGCAGTGCACAAGTCTGCAGAAGCTCAGCTCTCCCATGGAGGAGCTGGGGATAGTGGCCATTCGTGTTGGGAAGACCAAAAAAACAGACATGTCCTTCTACACAGACCTCACAGAAAGCCAATCCTAAATGCCAAAAGTTGCCAATAGTACTAAAGTAGCTAAAAGTGCTCTGTTCCTGTAAAAGCAAAGCACTGCCAGTGTTCGGATCTTCTAATAACAGCCATGATGCAAACTTCTAACACAAGCCCACACTTCTGGTTGCTTGCTGTAACTGACTTGGGTATAAAATGGGATAAGAAAGCACTAGCTGAGAAGTTCATTGTAGTTTATGGGAATGTTCTGGAAAGAAAGGCAGTAGACATTTTTAAATAGAAGCTGTAGAAACAGGGTAATGTAGTTTGAAGAATCTACTGTATTTGATCTGTTGTCATTCATCCCCTAAAACAGCACTATTGGATCTGCGCTTTTGAATCCATATTACAGAATAAATTAGGCGTACCCCATTCATCCCTGTGGAGTTCCTTTTCTACTTATACCAGGCTGTTAATACATAACAACAGCAAACAAATTTGGCCACTTTCCCCAAAGTGTCATTCACCCAACATCACCCCATCATACTCGCATCCATGATCTCTTCTGTCTGTTCCCTCTTGGCCAGATTCAACATTCACCAAAAAAATTACCTTTAATCCAGCATTGTTTGCATAAGGTGTATATACATTCTTGCATGTGCCAAATATGACAGATCTCTTTAATTCTTTCTTTTCAAGGAAAGTTTGTAATAGTGCCACTGTAACAAATAATGTCCCCCTGTCTTCTAATGAACCATTTTATTTGTTAGCCCGTAAATTCTTTGGGGCAGGATAAAAGGGCATGACCATTATCCCTTCTTTCATTTCTTTATTTATTTGATTATTTGCAAGAGGAAGCATATATTTCCTGCACAAAATAGCAAACGGAGCCAGTGTCACTGTTTGCTGAGCAGGTTGCCCAGTGCTTCCTATCGTGAGACACCTCTCAATCACTCATAGTTCTGCCAAACTGCGTGTTTGTCCCGAAATGTGTGATCTAAGCCAAGTGCTGCAGTCATTTCTGAGATTACGATGAAGGATAAGTTTGTTGTGTTTTTGTGCTCTGGCAGACAAAGAGACAATAAAGCTGTCATTTGTCTTCACAGAGCCTGAAAGCATAAGTGATGTTTTTAATGCTGATACTGTAATGATAAGTGCTACAGAAATCTCAATTAGGAAACTACAATTGTGTCTCAAGGCCGGTTAATGCAGTTGGTACACAAGGCAGGGAGGTACACACTGAACAGTGGAGATGAAGGGAAGCACTGAACAGCACAGATCTGTCTCTGTGTGCTGAATGAGGCATGGGTTCTCTGGGAAAAAGAATGTAATTATGTAATTAAGAATTCTGCCATAATGTATAAACAGCAGGAGGCTAATGCTGCTTCACGAGCAACTCAACTGCTGGAATTTTCTTATTTTTAAGTGCTTGTGTTTGACCTGAATAATTTTCTTTTAACTTTTTTTTTTTTTTCTCCTATGTCTGTGTAATAAATAATAGGGCCTAATACAAACAATTCAAAATACAATTATTTCATTTGGGCATCCATGTTAGTTGCATCCATTTGGGATAGAGTAGCTTCTGCACAATAAAAGAAATACTTCTTCCTTGGAAAATGAAATGTTTCCTTCTTCCAGATTTGTCTGATGGGGTTTCCAGTTAGGCAGGATAAGGAGTGCATTCTCCAGAAGTATCTTAGTCAGAACCCGAGGAGAGATGCATAAACAATGATATCACCTGGACATCCTTTCCTGCTTTGGGACTTACGGAATCCCTCTAGAGGGCTGTTACCCGGATTTTCATCTGCATCCTTTCCTCTTGCAGAAATGCAATGGGTGCATTCAGTTGTCTTCACTGAGCTTTGGATCAGGCCTTGGGCATGAGTCACAAGTAAGTGTAAGGAAAAACAGTGCTATAACACCCTATGCAGGCCGGTTGTGTGCTGCAACTTTGAGACTTTTTCCTGAATTCACACTTCACTTTGTGTAATGTTTATCACAAAAAGGTTTCTTAAGCTTAGCTAAGCAAAAAGACTTTTCAAGAGGGGAAATGGTTCTTTCACGCTTGAGAAGGCTGCTTCTTAAATGTTACACTAATGATAAGATCCTAAAAGAGCTGGTCTGAGGTGAGCAGTCTTTTTCTTTCCTTTTCTACACTATCTTTGCTGAAGTTTTCTTTTTCGCTTATAGTGAAGGAGAACACTTCTTCTTCTCCTTTTTTTTTTTATCACCAACTTCAACCACAGGGTCAGCTTTAATTTGGGTGAGTCAGAAACATTTATCTTTGAAGTTCTCCCCATGCCTGGGAATGAAGTGTTTCTCCTCATCTCAGAAGACAGACATTTTAAATAATTGAAATGCTAAAAAAAAAAAAAAAACAGAAAAAAAAAGGGAGGCAATAATAGCTATTTGTTTAACCTGCCTTATAGCAGGCCTGATTTATATGTTTGCTGGTACATATAAGATTTTAAGAGACTTCTTTAGTTCCTCTATGACAATGTTTATAGTTTGTTTATAGAAAGAGATCTGTGCTCCAGATTTTGCTCTAAACTCTGCTCAGCTCAGACAGTTGTTGCAGCAGATAGACTTGACCCAGTCCTCACCCTGTTTAAGATGTGTTTTATTTTTGCAGGCATTCCATAGTTGCAGGAAGCACTCAAGCCTTAATCTGGACCACTTGTCGGGTAGTGAAAGGGAAAAAGCAATACAGGGAGCAATCCTCTTGAAAAACCATACATGGGTTTAGAGAGAGCTCAGCAGGCCTGCAAATGCTGTAGGCAGCTTTGAAATCCCCAGTTTGAGATGGGCCAATGAGTCTTTGTTGTTGATGCCCCAAGGGAAAAGCTAAATGTAGTGCACATCACAGTGTGAATGCATACCAAGAATAAACAGAGATTTTGCATGGTTTGATCTGTACATCCTTTTCCTGCCTCCTTCTGCAGTTTTGGTGGAAACAAAACTGCTTAAAAGACAGAAAACCCTGGAAATATGTTGGTTCTCAGACTGTAAGTGGTATGTCCAAGTTTGTCAAGACTGAAATCTTTTGTCCTCTCATAGTTTGTGCCTATGGGCAGGACAGCATGCCATCAGTGCAGCTGCCTGACTGTTCAGAGGGCTGTGCACAGTGGGAGCAAGCCTATCCCTATCCTTGGCTTTATTTCTTTGGGAATATTGGACATCTTGACGTGAGTCTTTGTAATATTCTTGGCTTCTGTGGTCTTCTTTTGCTGTACCCATCGTAACTGGACTATAGTGTGCCTGGCATTGCCAGTGCCTGTCTGTCCTCTATGAGATCTTGTATGGTGTATATGAAGGCCTGTGGTAAGAAACTCACAACATTCTGAGTCTCAGAGCAAGCAGTCTTTGCTTCCTTTTTCTTTGGTATTTGAACTACCCATTTCTTCTGAGACCACAGTACGACTAAACAAGAAAGAACAAACCTTAAGTACACTTGAGGAACACTGCAGTGAACTTTAATTTAGCTATTTTAGTTCCTTTTCCTGCTTTCACACTGAGCCTAACTAAACAGTTAGTATTACTGATTCAATGGAAACTCTTCACAAGATTTCCCACATGAACTAACCTCAATTTCAAGATAAGAAAGACATGCAGTAGAGATCAGTGTGGGCACAGAGAACATAAGCCAGGCTGAAGTCAAAGTGACCACAGCAGCTGCTACTTACAAAATTCTTAACTCTCCTTGAATGAGAAATTTGGATGAAGGAACAGGAAATTCCCTGGAACTGATAAAATAATAAATTAATTAAAAGGTGCATGATGTGTGCAACTATTGCTTCACCTTGCAAGAGCACTGCTGTTTGCTGTCTCTGCTGAGAGGGGTTCTGTCTCTGATTTCTCAGATGGTGAAAAGGATGTTGACCCACTTGCTACTCCCATCTCTTGTAAACTCTGTGGTGATTTTGTATTTCTTGAAGCTTTGTGGAAGCCAGGCACTCACTATACTATTTCAAGACTGTTTTCTCGCAGATGCTTTAGCTCCATGACTTCTGCAGATCTACTTCCCTGCTCTCTGGGCATGCTGGTTTTCAAGCAGTATTCATGTGAGCAGATTATGGGAGGAAACAGGGTTCATTCAGTGGAAGGAGTAGTCCAACTAAATAACCTTTGTGTCTTGTGAAATCGATGTAGATAAAAATATTAATTGTTTAAAAATTAGTTCTTCTGTCCTCTGCTGGGCTTTAGAGTGCTCGCAGGTGAGATCTGGGCTATTTGGCTGATGTCTCTTTTTTGTGTTCTTTCATTTCACCATTCTGTGCTCACGCACATATCCCTGACCACAGGACATTTGCTTATAAAATAAGATTTTTCTTTAGAGATATCTTTGGATAAGATTTAACAGATTAAGGGGTTAAATGAAAGGATGGAAGAAGTAGAAATAGTTCATCTTTTGCTATTTTGTTAAGAAACCCCTAACGCATGTACACACCCTAATCTTACCAACCCCATAAAACAAATGGAAAGTTAACGAAGCAAACCTCTCAGTCTAACATAAAGACAACTACCCACCTGAAAAATGACACGCTGAGAAGCAGGTTTCACATTCCTTCTTTGGACTCCCCTCACACAGACCTGAGAACAAACCCAGTGCAAGAATCATTCATGCTACTACTGATCATTATGTAAGGCTAAACATAGAATTGAATGGCAATCTTCTCAGACCATTCTCTTTCCTAAGCTGCAGCATGCACACCATGATGCATTCCTCAACTGTTGTTAATTTAAGGGGTTTGAAGCCGAAAAGAGGAGAATCTGGAAATGTCATGCTGTTCCATGTGGGTTAACTTAAGCTGGGCTATCTGTGTTTTCAGTTTGAGGATTCAGAGTGACTTGGTGGAAGACACTCGTTTGCTCTTTTTCTATCTACTATTTCTCTTTAATCTGGAAATCAAGAGGACCAAGATTTAATATTAGAATTCAGATTGTTAGCAGTATTATGAAAAACAATTTATGTATTAGAAAATAAAAAAATAAGTACTTTTTAGTCTTGAGTAGATATAAAATGAAATACTTTCTTTGATGATATACATCTGTGTCTGGACAGTTAAGATTTTAGGAAGATTAATTTGTCATTTTCTTTTGTAATGGAAACCTCAGACCAATATTATTACCTCTCCACTTATCTAACTAAGATCATTGTCTTCAAGCTTTTAACATATGTTCTTAACTATGTTCAGGAATAACAAAAAATATCTTTTTTGTTTGTTTGTTTGCTTCCTCTTATTCTGCTGCCCTTCTGGGAGCTGCACAGTTCTAACAAACATCACTGTACAGAAAGAATATCCCACTGCTCAATTTTTTTCTGACTTTGCTGAGTTCTGTTTTCATTTAGACACATAGCCAAAATTCCATACTTGATCAGACTAGTGCCATAGTATCCCGTCTTTAAGAAAGCAAGTAACAGATGCTGCATAGGAAGGAGAAAGGAATGCTTCAGTTAGGAACCCAGGGGTAACCTGCCTATGGGGAATGATTTCTCCCCAAGCCCTAGCAGTAGGAGACTAAGTTATGCCCTAAAGTATAAAGCTTTAAAGCCTCTCAAAAAACTGCATTTTTTCTTTTTCTCTCCCTCTTTTTTTTTTTTTTTTTTTTTTTTTTTTAAGATAGCCATCATAATTTCTCAAAAGTTTTTGTGAAGTATGTAATTCTTCATGGAGTCCCATTAAGTTCTTGCCTCCACAGTTTGTGGGGTAACAATGAGTTCAATAACCCAATTACGTTCAGTTATGAAATAAATTTCATCTCAGTCACTTTCCTTTTTGGTCTGTTTCAATTTAATTAAATGGTCAAAATTTAAAGTATACTTTTCCATCTTGAAAAATAAATTCCTCATCATAGCTTCATCATATCATAGAACCCGCCCCGTTCTTTATTTCTCACTTTGAATAATTCTGAGTTTTTACACTGAGAGATTGTTTAAGCGACCATCTCACTTATCTGCTGTAGAAACAATATTTTAAGCATGCAATTTTCCATGAAAGAAGCTAGTTCAACAAGTAATTCTCGTCTGTCTTTGATGGATCATTTGCTCAGACATAATGAATTCTGCAGCATCTGATAACTTTATTTCTCATAAAATAATCACAGTAAAATAATGAGTTACTGTATCATTACTTTTGCTTTGTTTCTCATTGCTTGCCTTTTTCACTTGAAAGAAGTCCTTGAGTTCTTGATTAGTCTTCATGGCTTAAAAGACTTGTCTTTGGCCAGGTTGAAAGAAAAAATTAGTCAGATTCTTTACTTTTCACTAAGCATTGCTCTGAAATAATGAATCGTATCCCTTTCTATAATGGCACAAAATATCAAGGGTGGCTTCCTACTCACTATGGGAAGACACAGGTCCATCTTTATCATTGGGATAAAACACTTGTTAACATAATCTGCACAGTGGTTCGGCCATGTTAGCCTGCTAGACCTCTGATGAGATAAGGCAGAGATCTTAAGAAGAAGAAAGGGATGGAGAAACAGAGATTCACAGGTGAAAAAAAAAAAGAGGGAGAGCAAAAAGTGATTTTAGATGGTATCAAACAAATGAAAAGTAAAGTATCTTACTGTCAGTTCTCTCCCACAAATTTGCCTCTGCCCAGTTCAATCCTGGTACCACCACTTAGGTCAGAGATTTATTAAAACGCAATGAAGTAACAATATTTCTGGAAACTTTGAAGCATCCTGGAATACTTCAAGAATTCTTCCTAAAGGGTCTGATCCAAAGCCCCCGAAGTAAATGCTTCCCATTGAATTGAAGAGGCTTTCAATTTTGCCATGGTCCTGCATCATTCAAATGAATGCTGAAAGGTTGTTGGCAAGGTGTTCAAGAAGTCGCTACTGCTGTTATTAAGAGAGTTCATCATTAATAGAAACAAAATACCACACTGTATTTGCTGAAATAGTAACAATACCTCTCCGTCTGAGAGCTGTGCACAATTAAAATCATCACAAATTCAACACTGAAAGGTTTGAAGAGTTAAGATTCATAAAAAATTTGAATGCTGTAGTATGAGCACTAACAGAAAGGGCTTGCATTTACTTCTCAAACAATCTTTATTTTAAAAGTATGTGCACATTTTCAAATGTTATTTCATGTCCTGTTCCTAGCAATGACCTCTACTATCTGTGCTGGACTTAGATATTATTTTTTTACAGAAAAGAGATCTCTTTAATCAGCTTAAAAAACATTGTGAACTGAAACAGCTCTTATTTAAAAGTTTAACTTTACTTTCATCAATTTATAATCAGAGTTCCTCTGGTATGTTTGATTCCTGACAAACAAGGATAAAAGTCTTGTGCCCCCATTGCTAATGAGATGATAAAACAGCAGGGATCAAGTTTTTAATTACTACAGGCTATGCACTGGAGAGGTACCAATGATATTTTCTATTGCATGTCTAAGTTGTAACTTCAGGCTTATGACAGTCATGCTGTGTTCCTCTGCCTTTGATGATCACTCATCTTTGTCTCCTGAGAACATACAAAAATTTCTGAGCTTGGATCCTGGGGGGCTTGCAATTATTGCTGTAACCTGGCACAGGTTCCAGTGTAGTACCATTGCTGCTCAGCAAGGATCTGATGTCTGAATGGAGGATAGGACATGCAAAACACTATGAAGTTTTCTTCTCAAACAATCTGGATTCTCAATTTACTTGTCTGCAAGTCCCTTTAATAATTATGATTTTAATTAAGCTCAAGAATAATTTAATATTGTTTCACTTTTTCCTATCAGAAGCACAATCTATTACCTTCTCATTTCTGAAGAACTACAGCCACAGGCACACAGCAATGCACCTTTTTGGCACTAGGGGACTCAGGTCGTGGAACACAGAAGCGTGTTTTTGGAAATGGTCGTCATTCCTACCCACATTTACAAGCTTGCTGAGCAAGTTTTTCAGTGCATAAGATTAATAGTGATGCAAGAGATTTAAATGCATTTTCTAGTAATAAATAATTCTGTTATTAGAAAGAGAAAGCTGAAGCAGATAAATTTGCAGACCCACCCTTCCCTTCCCCAGCTTCACAGATCTCAGCTACATTGATCGATCTGCATTTGGCCACTATTCTATTTATTCATATGTTTATTTTCCCTTTTCCTCTACAATGCTGACTTAGATAAGAGTGAATATTTCCTTTGGCTCCAGTGCAAGGCAAACACAAGGAGAGCCACCCATTCTGCTAACACAGACAAAGCAGAGATGAGGCAAGAATGAGGGCATCTTTAGGTTACAAAGAAAGCCATCCCTCTCAGTCGCTTTAGGATTGGATCACTGCTTACAACACCAGAGGAAAACATGGTGTCTCCTCGCCGTGAGGAACTTCTGAGAGATTTTATCCTTTAACACAAGGTTTGTTATCTCATGAAGAATTTTTGAAGTCTGGCAATAAACACACGTCTTCAAATCAAGAAGAGTCTGTATCAGTGCAGGCCACGTACCTCTGAAATTCTGCTCTGAATCTGCTGCATCTTTTTCCTACCACATTTGTAAAGCTCTGCCTTGTTCCACAAAATCTTACAGACATCATTTCTACTGAATTATGTTGAAAGAGCACTCTATGGGACAAGTATTTCCTCTCAATTTTATGTTGCCTTTTCTGTTTAGCCACCGCTTGATGTGAGGAGATGTGTGTGTACCCAAAATGAAGCTTCAGTTCATGCTTCCTCTATGCAGTCAAATCTTAACCCACGGAGCCTTCCAGCTGGGGAAGGAACTAAGACCACAGAAATGTTCAGATGGTCGCTCCAGCATGAAATGGAGTCAATAAGGGGGAAAAGAGAAGGAAATCAGGAGTAGGATGTCCTCCATGAATGCTGATACATAAAAAATAAGGAAGTACTATTTCTTCATCTAAACTTGAAGATTTTATAGTAGCATCATTTGAGTATGGAAAAAAAAATTAAGGAAGTTCCTACATGCTGAGATGTTACAAAATACTACATGAAAGCAAACTAAGATATTAATTTCAGCAAGAATTGTGTATTCTGATCTGACTTGAGTTCTCCAGAGATTGCACGTCAAACGAACATTGCAAAAACCAAGAGACCTGATGACCCACTTCTCTCTAGCTTAAGGATAAAACCCAACTGCTTAGTAGCCCTATCCAAACTGGCTGTAAATAATCAGTCTTAAGAAAAACAGAGTGGTAATACTAACTTCAAAAAGTACCTCACAAATTTGGAAACTTTTGTTAAATAACCAACCGCAATTAATGCACTTGGCTGCAGAATTCAATTGCATTTTAAAAGCAAATCCTGAAGGAGATTTCATACTTGTTTTGTTTTAGCACTGATGTGACAGATCAAAAATGTTCATGTTATAGCTTCTGACTAGAAACCAGGCATAGCTTAAATGCATTGATTTATTTCACAAATGCTGGACATCCAAGAAATAAGACTATAGTTCAGTAGGGGCTGTGAATGACTAAAGAATTATGCAGCTCATATGAACTCAAACTAATGTGTAAACAGAATCAAGAGACATTTAATGTTCTATGTAATAGAACGTGAAATGATGTTGACCATAAAATGCATATGATATAAACTGCAGAAATTACACCATTTTAATGATCTGTTCCTTAAAAAGAAAATGTGAAGTGTTTAAAAGATTTAGCAAAACATGATTGTATAAATCATCATGGATATCAATTATATCTCAAAAAAGTGTACAGCTCTTATAACATCAATGACTGCTTTTAATTACAGATGCAGTGTAATTTTCTTAATTTTAATGAGTCTTTTTCTATTATAGGATTAACTTGCACTGAAGCTGAAGAGGCCAAAAGAATTTTGAATTAGAATTCCAAAGACATTTGAGAGGCACACAGAACAGCAGATTGTTTTGGAATACATTGATTTTGGCTCAAGTGCAGTCCAACGTACTTTCTCATTCAGTGAGACATCTCATGGGATCGTGGCTTTTTATCCAGAATGTAAAAGGTAAATATTGCAATGAGCTACAAGTGCAAAGATTTCACAAATTCCTGTCTCTATAAAATGCATTTGCATAACTGAAGTTAGGACATTGTATTGTTATGATCCTTAATGTAGAGGTACATCAATAACACTAACTCTTTTAAGCTCCTATGTGTAGTTCTAAGTCCTGTTTGATTGACATACTGTATCTACAATGAGTATGTACTGTTGTAACAGCAGCAGTGTACCGGCCAAATTTCATCAGGTAGGCAAAGTAATAAGTGACATACTATATAAAGGTCAAAGAACCACTTGGAATAATCCTGAATCAAAAACATAAACAAAACCCAGAGACTTTTCATTCATCATCATCATCACAATGCATTCTAAAAATACTGAAAACATTTTATTGAAAAATGTCTTCACTACAGGCCAGAGTGGAGAAGCAGTGATTTGAGAAGTTACATCACTCTGTATTGTGGGTCCTCTAGTTTTTGTCCCTTTGCCTTGCTTACCCAAAGGTTGATCATGGTCAACAACTTGCTTCCTATGTTCAGAACTTTTCTTTTTATTTTAGCACATTCTTAGGCTACTGGTCACCAGTGAAATCTAATGTGAGACATAAAGATGAGGGACTTTAGGACCACAAACAATTTATGGGAAGCATCTGCTTTTGTGCAAACATGTGAAGTGTCAGTAACAGAGATTAGAAGGCATTGTTCAGTCTGGAAAGCGGGGTCTGGAACACAGAAAGAAAGGAGCATCAGGAACATTATACACTCATTGTGCTAAAACTATGCCAACTCAAAGAGTTCTTGTTTACAAAGAGGTGAATGCAGTTCTTGAGGCTACAGCTGCACCTCCCGAGTGATTTCAGTATGCTGAGGACAGAAACGTCAGCATTTGGAATCCCATTTTCTTCAGCAAATTTCTTTCCTGTGACTTTTCTGTTAAAAGAACTGTAGTGTATATCAGTCACATTATTTTGCTTATACAAAAGGAAAACTAGATAATAGGTGCTTCTTATGTCAAGAAGATTGTAGTGCTTTTCTCTGACTGCTGGGTGGCCTTAATATTTAACTCATAAATGGGCAAATGTCAAAGCAGATCTCCTACTGTGCCTGACTCCCTCTAATAATTAGGTGCTGTTTTATTGTTCTGTGGCTTTAGTTGTGAGTACAGCTGTCAGCTGACATAACTGGTAATGGAAGGACCACATTCCTTATAGCTAGACAACTCCCTTCAAAATTCAGGACATATTTACAGCCATCAGATTTGCAGTATCAGGTTCCAGACTGTAGCTGTGCACAGCATATTTATATCTGAACCTACTTTACTGCGCTCTTAAAATATATGTATTTAACCTCACTTCCCCCACCAGAAAAAGAAAAGAAAAAGGAAAATAAAGAGGATCGGAGCTTCTGTCCTGCTACAAGCATACTTTGTGCAGCTTTGGAAGAAGCAAACAGCTTCATGGCCCCACTGGGAACTCTTTTTTCCTTGGAATTGCTGTACAGCATAACCCTGCTCTACTGGTTTCAGCTCCCCTTCCCTCTCACACAGGTCACAGAGAGTACAGGACAGGGACAAAGCAGCAGTGAGCACAGCCTGGGTCCCCAGACACTGCAGTGGACCTTTGGAGAAAGAAATAATTAACATAATTTAGCAGCTTGCTAAAATAGCAAGATAAATAAAACAAAAATTTTTTTTTAAAAAAAGACAGCTGCAAAGGTTGTTGGGAGCATGTGTAGGCAGAGGGCTCACACTGATATTCACTCAAGGGAAGTACAACAGCCATATGCCTTGCCTGCCTTGGTTCTGTCTGAAAGGGGTTTTATCATCCTATCATCCTTTTTCAGACACACTCTACAGACTCCTGTGATACTTGGAAGGGCATGAAATTTCTGTTGGGTCTGATAGCTAATGAGGAATCACCTCCCCATCCTGACATACTAGTTCTTCAAAGGCTCCAGGTGGCAATGCCAGTTCAATGCCTGCCAGAAAAGCTTGCTGTGCTGGGCGAAGGGCCCTAGGGAGGCAAGGGTTTAGAGCAGTAGCATTGCTGGGCTGTGCCAGCACCTGCCCTGCTCGAGGTGCTTCTGTGCTGAGAGAATACAGACGTGTGTCCCCAACCACCACCTCTGAGCAGGCAGTGGGTGGCACACAGAGATGGTCCTTCCAGACATCCCTCCCGTGGCCTGAACTAGATAGCAACGAGAACAAAGCATGGATGTAGACTGTTCCCTCTGACACATGGTGATGTGCTCCAGGCTGTGGCGATATCTGGTGGAGCAGCCTTCTTCAGGAGGTATTCCTGAAAAGGAAGATGCTGCTTCTTGCTGCTTTAGCCAGAAGGTGCACACAGGTCTAATGCTGCAGGATTTGCAGCTCTTTGTGTACTTAACACAACGCATCAGTGACGTTCTACACAAAACCTTTCCCCTGTCAGCAGCTGTCAGGCTTGTTATAAGCTGCAGTGGAGCAACCAGTCAGGACTTGTGGCTTTCTTGGGGAAAGCATTGTTGTGAGCATCGTTGTGCTCCTTTATTCCAGGAAATCAAATTTACTCCTCTCTATTCCATGTTCTAACCACGATTTCCTGCAGCAAACGTATCATCCTTCCAGCATGGAAAATAAGGCAAAAACAACTTATTTAAAGCTAGTAATATTTAGGAAGAGCGTTTAGAAAACTTTGAATCTGTGACACCTCTGTCCCTAACCTTACATCAACAAAACCTTCTTTTGTATCAGTGGCACTTTTTCAATACAGAATGTATCAGCCACAGCTTGTTACCAGAGGCAGAAATTATCAGAGAAAGTTAACAGAGAAGAAAAACAACAAATAATCTAACAGTAAGTATTAGAGGTTTATTAGTAGTCGCATACTGACCCCGATGAAGATGTTAATTCTCATTAATGGTTATTTGAATAGGAAAAAGTGGGGAGAAAAAAAAAAAAAAGGAAAAATAAGGCAAATGAGATATTTTATCTGCTTTCTAAATGCTGCTAATCATTCACCCCAGTTTTTGTCAGATAAGAAAGTTCCAGCAGTGGCTATTTGTGAGATACTTAATGCAGTGAGACTTTTAAAAAATTATTTTTTGCCCAGGAGACAAATGTGTAACCATATGATTTTTTCCCCCTGCTATGTTAAAAATGCATTTATATTTTTTCAAGCACACCCCGATTAAAGAGGGCACATCTGTTTTAAGTCCTTCTTTATGAAAATTACTGAGCTTCCTCTGAAAGCTTATCTTTTAATTTCAAAATTCTTTGTAGCAATAACTTAGATAATAACCAACCATATTTCTGTCTTCTTTGGGAAAAAAAAAAAAAAAAAAGAGGGAGAGAGAGAGGGAGAGAGAAAGAAAGAACCATTTTGAGCTTTGAACTCCCCCTCCCTCCCCTCTCTGGGTCTCCTTTGAAAAGGCCCCCCTCATTTGCGTTTAAAATGGATGTTTCATACTGGTTGATTAGTGTTAGTATGGGATACCAGCCGCTCTGAGCCCAAGGCTCAGCTTGAGATCTGCGGATTATTCATCAACTTCCCCGGCAGGGGGGACCGTTTCTCACTTTCACTGCTCAGCAGCAAAGTGTTCAGCTTTGCTTTTTAAGATTTTTTTCCCTTTTCACAAACTTTTATTTTTTTTTCCTCCCCCTATGAAGGGGTTACTTGAGTGTACATAACACCAGATCACTTTTAATACTGAACCTCCCCCACTCCGACTGGCTTTCTTGCCCTGAATAGCACGTAATGGATTGGGATGTATTTACCATATGTCTGTCTCGTTACAACCATTGTTTAAGGCAAAGATCATTTAAATACGTAAACTGAGACTTGGAGAGCACTCGATCTTATCATTATATTAAGGCTCTATTATAGCATCTCAGTTTTTTCTTGTTTCTCTTTACGTCTCACTGATGCTTTTTTATCATATATATTAGGTTAAAATAGGTGTAGAGGATGTATGTTGGGACGTGTCTGTGATAACAACACTTCAACAGCACTTATTATCGCGGCATTCAGCATGCAGAGCACCTAGTCTGAACAGAATTGTTATTTGGTGTTGGCTACCTGTTTGTTTGCAATCTCTTACTGTTGTTAATAGCTGAACCTGCAGTGCTAATGTTTCAGAACCAATGAAAAGGGAGTTTTGCCTGTGCAGAACAAAAGCAAATAGCACACAATTTTGTGTGCCTAAAATCTAGTCCACTTTTGTGTCATCTGATCTCACAAAAGATGGGATCCCTACAAATGTGAGGTCTCTCAGCTCTGTAAGATATTATGGACAAGGGAATACAATGGCAACATGAAGTTTTTCTAGGTATTTATTTGTGTGCATACACATATTCCTTGGCTCCTTTGTCTCCAGCTGCCTTTAGGCATTCATTCTTCCTTGAACACAGTGAATAGATATGGAGTTATAATGGCTACAAAAGGGCCCAATTAGATTCTTTTTGCTTTAGCCACCTCAAACACGGATGAATCTTGATAATAATTTAGAAGAATCTATTGCTGATAGAAAGAAACCAGCACCTGCAGAACATTACCATGCCAACGGTATTCTGTAGAATATTCCTGAGCTATGGAGCTCAGTGCATGAACTGATGGAGTCCAGACAAGAAGATCAAATTGAAATCCCAACATTTAGATGGCAGAGACTGACATACTGAGACACACGATGATTTGGTGCAGTGCTCGCAATCAATCATTTGTCTTTAACAGCTATCATGAACTGATTTTTCCCTTTTGTCCCCTGCTCTCATCCCCAAGGAAAAGGCAAGAAAGACATATTTCATTTGATACTTTTAGTGAATTATGCTTCTCCTGCTGGATGTTTTCCATCTGCCTACAAGGAGCTTAGGAGGACTTAAGGGTGCTCACTGCTGAACTTGATCGACAACTTATCCCTGTCAGAATCAGGTGAATGCAGCACTGAACGGGAAGGTACTGCACACGTAAAATACCCACTACAATGATGCTTATATGATGCATTTTAGAACCCATGCACAAACGACAGTGCCGAACCATCCGATGTCTTCAGCTGGCACAACAGTGCCTCAAATGAGTGTTTTATATTCTTAATTAACACAATAGCTTAACAACACAAATGGGTTTCTATCTCCTCTGTTAGGTCAGCTGTATAAGCTCTTTTCTTTGCAAGAGCCCTGCAATGGGTAGCATCATGAATCAGAGTCCAGCTGATTTTAAATACAAGAGAATTGCTCCATCTTCAAATTAATGTTATACAGATCAGGATCCTCACTACTGCATTCATCACCATGCTTTGCCACTGCAGTCTGTTGGGAATCCATGCAGCAGGAGCATTTATAACGCGATGCATCAGGCAAGAACCCAACATTTTAAAAGTTAGCCAAAGTAAAATCTTATAAAATCACGGCCTGCAAATGTTCCAAGGAAAGTGAGTGAAATGGTGACAGATGTTATCTGTGTAGGTAAATGCGTGTTTTGTTTAAGATGAAATGTGTCAGTATGATTTAAATTCGATTGCAAAATTAATTATTGGGATTTTTAAACCATTTGGTCATTAAAGTATCTTCAGAATAAAGAAAATAACTCTGGTGTTTATTGTTTTACTTCAATTTACATTGGTGGTATAAGGAGCTGACAAGAAATGATGACAAATAAGCTATTGTAACCCTTTGGGAGTTTATTAGGTCATTTGTGCGACCATTGAATAGAGTCATTTGTTACCCTCAGGTGTTTGAGAGCCTCTTTACCCTTGGGAAAGGAATTTAACAAAGGAGTGTATTTCAAAGAAGGCACTCTGTGTTTTCCACCCTTTTTCTGAAGTGTTTTCAAACACACTCTAAGCTAAAAATTCTCAGAAGTGAGAAAAAGAGGTATATATCAGACGACCCCTGAAGCAGCTGACAATCCCAGGGAGCAGAAGATAGGGTCAGACTCTAGATGCTTGAATCCCAAATACATTTTCACCATAGGAGGCCCTGATTTATTTTTGCCCTACCCACTGGTGACAAACTTTGAAATGCACAATACAAAAGCATTGGACTAATGCCCTACTTGCATTTTTTTATTTGGCTGAAATGTGACATGTCTTGTTTTTTTTTTTTGTCTGGTTCCAAAAGACATTGGTTGGGTTCTTTGTTGCAAAAAGACATTGCATATGCCTTAATCTATATATCTTCTTAATTAAATAAAGGATTTGCATTTGTTTAGCCTATAAGAAAACAAGTTGTCAGGCAATATCAATATAGCCATGGTGAGGAATCTGCTAAACACGAAATTAACAAAAAATTAACTACATTTCTAATTATCATACATTTCTAATTATCATCTAGGTAGCTATTTGGCCTGAAAGCAATGGTCCAGACAATCTCTCCAGTCCAAAGAAGAGTAAGAAAGAAGACAAAGGAAAACTGGCAGTGAATCTGTGTATGTACATTTTGAATTTCTTTTTTATTTCCTCGAATAGCAGCAATGAAATTTTACTCATGGTTCCTACCTACAATGTGCAGGGTAAGCAGTTTTAGCATCACCCAACTTGCACTTTGTTCAGGAGCTGCTATCCAATGAGTTCACTAGCTCATTATTTCTGCTTAATTATCATACTTAGAGATGAAAATCTGTGGAAATTAAAAGGTTAGTAGTGGCAGTGATGAAATAAGAAAACAGCCGCCCTGAGTAGTGAAAACTTACTGTGTGGAAACCCTGAATTTAATAAAAACAGTTGATGTAGACCAAGTAATGAATAAGTTTGATGGTTTTTGTTTTTTTTCCATGCTGATTGTTGCTGCTGGATCCAAAGCAAGATCAGTCCTCTTTGTTTCAGGAAAAGAAGCCTTTCTATTCAAATTTTGTTTGAAATAGTTGTATTTGTAGAACCTCTCAGAGAAGTGAGACAGAGAGAAATAAGCAAATCACAGACTGAAAAAATGCAAATTTAGGATGATCCTTAAAATAATAACCAGTAGCAAGTATGGGGAAATGTTGACATCATCTTTTCATCTTGTCTTGAAGTACTGCACTCATTTCTGGCTATTTCATCAGAGAGGTATGGGTAAGTTTTCATTAAACTGCACTGAAAAAGACTGATTTTAGAAGCATAGAAATTTTACTCTTAGGTTACAAACTGCAATCAAGAAAAAAAAGGAATGGTCTCTTGTGGTACAGTGACCTATCTGCATGAATTTGGCTTCATTAATCACAAAGGATAAATCTTAAGAATTAGAGTTGCCTTTCATTTTAAACTAACACTGATCAGTCCTTCAGCACCGCAGCTCTATTCTTCACTGTGCTGCTAACGATATAGAAAATGTACCAATGACTCCAACAATTTTATATATTGATTCAATGCCTGATTTGTATTTTTCATCTGTGCAATCAGAAGTCCTTCTTGTCGCTGCAAGGCTGTAAAACTGGGTTTAGTGGGAACCATTTGAAGAACTCTTTAAGAGTTCAGAATAATTCTGTCTCCTCCTAAAAAATCCACTTTAAAATGTGGTTAAGACTTCAAAGGGCTGGAAGGTGGTGCTTTGAGTGATAGCGGGAGGCTGGAAGGCATCACTGTGGTTTTACCAGTCTCCTTTCCATGGCGCAGTGTCAGGCAGGAGTTAACTGCATGTTTGAGAAAAACAGAACAAAGCAGCATGAAAAAGAACCTGTTTTCACATCTTTCAGGGTTCTGGATGGGGTTTTATTTTCCTTGACAGAAGCTTGAATGTAGTGTGACATTTTTGGCCTATGTTTTTTGGGAGCTGACTATTGCTTGTCTGTGTGTACACAGCATATAAGAAATAGCATAACACTGTCTGTGTTCTCGCCGGGTGCAGGCAGGCAGGGATTTGTGCATTCCCAACACCCTTCACAGGCCGTTATAGAGGTTCCCACACTATCTCAGGGATGGTCCTGCAGATTCAGTCACTCCAATTCTTCTGTCACTGAAAAAAACCACTTCAAGCGGTTTGTAGCTCAGATGGAAACTATAGCAGGATTTCAAATTTTGCACCTGAATTCGGCAAATTGAAACTCAGTGTAATAAAGATGCCTGGCTATGGTCCAGAGTTCCCTTTCATAGTAAACAGGACTCGGAAGAAGCCTTGGGTAGCAGTGCATTGAGCCAGCATAAACGCTGCATACTGGACTTGAATCTACCTGTCCCCTTCTTTGCATTTATAAAGATGGATGCAGGCTTGACTCAATAAAGGAAAGCTTTGCAGAGTAACAGTAATTCCCTCCCCATATTGCCTGCAATGCATGCACTAGTTCATACCAAGGAGGACACTACAGTCGTTTCTTGTACTGTGAGTTATTTCTTGTTCTTATTCAGGGCTGCAAATGTGCAGTCATCCACTGAGACTCCACCCTGAACTCTCTCTCAAGCCAAGCATCCTCCAGCTCTTATCTATCTTCAAACAGCAGCATCCATATTTTTTGATTACACAAGGTGGATATTTCACAAGGAAAGCTGATTCTTATGTCTCCTCTTGTCTCTTGCTTTTTCATTTCACAGTTGGACTCACTTTGCTTATGGTTCATGCAAATAAGCCACTGTGTACTTGGAAATAATCCCTGATGAGGAATGGTTGAGGTTAGGATGCTCTATGGGATTTCATGCAGCCTACAAACCTCTTTGCTGAGGCTGAATTTGAGAGCATGGAAAAATTAAATTGTCTGTAGGTGGATGTTCTAACAGTGACAGCTTTTTATTCCTGGCTGCTGCTCATACTTGGCTTCTATCTTTCTCACTGGCCTTCCAGCGTCTTTCCCATGTTATCGTGGATGTAATCCATATAGGGAGTACTTCTAACTTGAGAGTCTTGTTTGCTCCTGAACTGCCTCTGGTGTAAAGAATCTGGCAAGTTTTGTCAAGGGAGTTTTGTGCTGGGAAAGTACAAAACAGTAACTTGGAGTGCCTGGGGAAATTTATAATCAGAAAGTTCGGTGCACATGAAATTAGGCACCTTCAAGAAGAGGCAGCATCTAAGCAAGGCATTCCAGTATTGCAGTTTTGTATGTCAAGTTCTGTGTTCAGTGTATGTCTACACTGCACGTACACACACAGAGTCCATCTGCTCTCCCTTCACCCCATCAGAACACAAGATGACAAAAGTGACACCAGGTCTTGATAATCAAATATAGGAGGAAAAGATCACTTTTATCTGTGATTCCCACTTTTGCAAATGCTATATGAAATAGGACTTAACAATTTACAAAATGTGCAAATCTTTCAGGAGCAGTAATCAGTTCTAAGCATTATATTTTCTCTGGACCACTTACAACAATGAAGCAATAGAATGTGATTAAACACTGCCACTTGTGGAAATGTTTAAATGTACATGGATAAATGCAGCATCCTTTGCAAAAGGTCAAGGAATACTAAATGTTCACATTCTATTTCCTGCTTAAATACAATAAAGAGAGATGCTTTCATGCAATAAAACATTCAGGTTAAACTACTATGGAAACAATACCGGGTATGTGTTTGGTGGATGCAGATACCCAAGTGTAGAAGCCATGAGAAACCTGCCTGGTACTTAGTTGTGCTCCTCCATTCTTCTCAGCCATGCAGATCAGATACTGTTTGCAGGGAGCAAAGAGCAAGGTGATTTTTCTCATGTCTTAGTTGAGATATTTGATCTGCACTTTTATAACTAAAGGTATCACTTGTGGATTGTGTTCCTTGTTCTGATGGGAGCGTATCTGCCAGATAACCAGGAATTTGACCACTCTTCCAGAAAAGTTATTGGAATAGCATACTGAAATTGTTACTTCACTTGCTTGGATAATTCTAAAGACTGTGGCTGTGGATCTGATAATTTCAGCAGCAATGCTGTGCACAAGGGAGAAGCAAGGCTGTCCTCTGACACGGGATCAGTGACACCAGTACATAAATCCAGCACTGTGATCCTGTGAAAACACTGTGCTGCAAGTCCACTCATTCTCATGCATGCATAGCACTGATAAATGTCTCAGTAAAAACATTTCAAAAATAATTTTGCGACTTAAGAAAACATACTTTAGCAATTACCATTTCCTTTACCATGAAACCAAATTCACTGTACGTTACAGCTTTAAAGCCGAGATCTGAGGTTCAGATCAACTCTTTAATCCTAACTGTGGCTTCAGGTACTTCCTGATATTTATGAGAAATGCTCCAGGCCTGCAGCTGGGCTTTGAACAAAAAAATAATGAACTTCGTTGACTGTGAACAAAGTTCCACATTATTTTAAAGAAAGTTAAGCTATGACATTTTTTAATCCAATGCTAAATCACATAACCCAAATTCTCTGCATAATTCAGGAACGTTCAGAGCAATAAAGAGACAATTAGATCAAACCTGCTTGCTAAATGAGCTGACATCAATCTATCTGAACTTGAGAATTTTCACCAGTCTTTCTTCTGAAATACATCCCATTACTCTTTGGAGGAATACAATACTTTCACTATGTATTACCTGATTGAAACGACTTGTTCAGTTCCATTCCAGTGTACTCCATATACTAACATTGTCTCCTCTTATAATTTATAAATGTAGATAAAAGAGAGCAATACCACATCTTACAGAATTGCATACTTCTATTCATGCAACAAGTTTTACAAATCATTTATAATCGGTTCTGGTTCTGTTTTTTTAATGTGACCTCTTCAATTCAATGTTACTATTTATTCAGAACTTACGTCAAATCACTTCTTGCTCACTCTGCACATTAGATGTCAGCTCAAAATGATGTGAAATGGCAGAAATTAAGAGAAAATAAAGCTGAGTTGATTCAGCGTGGGAAATTTTGGCCGGGATATGATGGCTCATAAACAAAAAGGGCATTTTGTTTTCAGGAAAAGAGGGCTCAGGGCACTGTCTGACAAAACAGGGCTTGGAGTGAGCAGTGATGATAACTGTAGTGATCAGACACTCTGGTAAACAGTGAGCACATGAAACAGAAAAACAGCTTTCTTCTATTGAATCAAAACAAGTTGTTGTGGAGACGAGCAGAGGAGAGTCCTATGCAATAGATGAGAAGGGAGTCAATGAAGTTTAGGAGGAGAATTCCTGGCAATAAATGTTTAGACATAAGAATTAATCTTAAGGAAAAACAGAGATTAGGGATTAAACAATAGGCTACAGAACAGCAGAGAAAATACAGAGTTGAAAAATGTTTCTCTACTCCCAAGGGAAAATGCACACACTGTATTTGTTGCATAGAGAGTTGGGTATTATCTCCTTAGTAGCAGATTTTTTCCCTAACATGCCTTTTGCTTTCTGTTTTGGTACGTAAATAATAGTTTCCCAATCCCCCACATTTCACTCACGGTAGCACAAACACCAGGCCCCACTGTGCAGGCCAACCAGATCCTCTACCCTCAGCATAATTACAGTAAATTAAATGTGACATTAGAATTTGCATCGGGATGAAGCAAGACTGTTAACTCATGAGATATTTCTGATAGTAAGTCAGCTTTTAAAACCTTTCCTCTCTCATTTTATATTAAAAAAAGATAAGAATGTAAAAATACTGTGATTGAGATTTGTGAGTTCTCACAGCAATGTGAATTTTAAAGTTTATTTTTGAGCAATTCCTATTTGATTTTTTTTACAAAATATTTAAAAGGATTCAGGCCCAACATGTTGGTCTCTTGAGAATAGGGCCACATGTGACTTACTGTGTTCTGTTGTGAGATGTTCCTTTATTTTTGTTTCCTTCATCACAGCAGACAATACTTCTAAATCTGGTATCTTGAAGTATTGCCTTTTCTGGGGATAGAACCAAAGAACTGTGGATACCTGAACCTGGTGTTATGAAAGGAGTATAAAGGCAAGACATTCAGCTCACATTGCTGGGAATGTACAATATGGTTGTATTCTATGCTAAAGGTACTGAAGTGAGCATATTCTTCACTGTATGCATTCAAATCATTTATTTATTTACCATTCAGGATCGCAAAGCGCTGCTAACTACACAAGTTAACAGCTGTCTGCTCATACAGTTCCTGGCTCCCACCTCCTCAGGCATCTTTTTCCTGTTTATACTTGTACATCAGATGGGCCTTTGGAAAAATCCCTGATTTTCTTTTGTTCTGTTTTCTTTGTTCTGTTTCCATGCAGTCTTTTCCCCTTTGGAGATGACATGTATGGGAAATGGCTTATTGTAGCAACAGGAGACAGGAGCAAAAACAACTGCATCATGGGTAAAGAAAACATCAAAGCAAAGCCCAAGCCAAGTAGCTGTGAAAAAATTATTTCGTATGTGATACTTCAGTGTGTTGAAATCCAACCTTGGTAGATTTTTTGGCAACACAGAAAAAAACAAAACACAAGCAGCTACCACTTTCAAAATCTCGTTTTCCTCTGCATTTTTACTAAAACCAGACAAGACTATGGACACAACACACCTGCTGCAGTCGGTGCATTGCCATTTCTACCTTTTCTAAGATGTGAAAATACATTAACCTACCTGTAGGGATGGTTTTAACCAGACTTGAATTGGATAAAAAAAAAAAAAAAAAGCAAGTCTGAAAGACTGTGAAAAGCAAATTGGAACCCATCTTTCATTAAATACTAATTACCTGTCTGACAACCCACGTACAAAAATTAGTGTGCTTACTGCAGATGTATTGTTATCGGCAATGTGTGTGTATTGCTGTAGGTAGCCAACATGATTAAGTACTTTTAGCAATTTGTATCTAAAGACAATTAAGTTCTGCAGCGAAATGGAAGGAATCTGGCATAAAAAAAATAAACATTAAGGATGGCAGATATTGTAAGTGAATAAACAAATATAACTATTTCCAACACACACATTCTCCTCTCTCACAATTTACATAATGTAAACGGCTTTCACAACATCTTCACATTCTGTTTATCGTTAAATAGAGCTGAGCTAAGAAAATCTGCATATTGTGTTTCTGCAGCTCAACCTTCTGACCTGCTGGAGAGTTCTGCAGGCTACCGAGCAATGAAAGTTCCCTCTGTGGGTAAAGAGCCCATGGCAAGCAGTAATCAGCGCTCGCAAAAGCAGCAAACTTGCCTCATCTAAGTAAGTGTATGTGTGGAGTTTGTTAAATATTTATCCAGATTTATATTTGAGTAATAAAAATTACATGCTGGAAGTACTTCAACTATCTTTAAGCAGCAATATCCACACTTCCGCAGTTTGAACGCTTTTATTTTTAGTTTGTAAAAGAGAATCTGGTTTCCTAAGAGGGTTACTATGCTGACATTAATTAGAAGCACAACAAAAAAGGCTTTGGAAGCAAACTGACAATCCAAATCAAACAAAAGAAGGTATTTTTATTATTTATGTTAATACCACCACTCCTTTTCCACCTGGAATAACAGAGAACAAAGCAAAGCAACTTTGTCCTCTATTCATTGCAGGTAGCTGAAAAATTGCAAGTGACCTGACGAGATCCCTGTGGTCTTTTATGAAGGTATGGTTTTAATTAGATAACGTTATCTCTTGTCCCTTGAAGTCGCTATCTCCAGATGCGTCACAGCCACCTAAGCCTCACGTAAAGGCACGCTTACAGCACTAGAAAGGTGCACGTGAGCCTTGGCACTGCCTGGCCCTGCTGTGCTCCCACTGCAGTGGGGAAGGCTTGCAGACAGAGCTAATTCCCACTGAAGGCCAATTACTTTCAAGCCGTAAGATTTGCTGGTTCTGTGGTACCTAAAATAGACACGATGATTCTCTGGAAGCAATCACAGCAATTGAACCAGCCTTGGCAATTAGGAAAAGGCTTTTTTTTTTTTTTTTTCAGCTGGATGGTTGTCTGCTGAAGAATATCTCTCAATGGAGGGATGATTGCTGACGTGTTTTTAGTTGTTGATGCTTAATTGGATTGTGTCCAGTCCTTCCTTCCAACTGCTTCTACGCAGAGTATATTTAAGTCCATTTGTGTCTATTTTTGTCCACATTCTGTGCGTGCCTGGAATAGAACAACAAGTTTTAACAGCAGCTTTGTAAAAGCTACTGACAAACGCGATCCTTCACAGAAACAACTTTCATTTCTTGTTTTATTGCTCCACCTTCTGGTTAACTCACGTTTATTCTTCAAGCAAGATCTGGAGCGGGAATGGAATCATACCTAGCAGGGAAATTCCCTCGGAAAAGCTACGAAGCCCTCAACGGCCTCTCGTTCCGCAGGCCGTGCCACAAGACGGAACGCACGCACCCTCGGTGCCAGCGACCCCCGTCGCCACTCTTCGGCACTCTTCGGCAGCTCTCGGCCTTCGGTAGCCAATCAGAGAACTCCGTTCATTCCCGCTTTAGCTCGCTAGCGCGTGCAGGCTGAGGAAAGTTCCGCGGGCCGGGCCTGAGGGAGGCGGCGACGACGGACGGTGGTGGTGGGTTGTTGTGGTTCGGGAAACCCGGCGGGGAGATAGGCGTGTGGTATTGTGGAGACGGCGGTCTCGTGTGTCGCCGGAGTGGGAGCGGCGTCGCTTTGTGACTGAGCTAATGCTGAGGGCATGGCCGAGCTGGTGGGGGAGGGGAAGCGGATTTGCGGCCGAGAAAGGCGGAGCCGGAAGAGATGGGTGCTGTGTGAGGAGCCAGTGGTCTCTGGGGGCCGTTTGGGTGGCTGTGCGCTACAAATAAAGCGTTTGCTGCTCCGCTGGTAATGTAGTGAGTTAGTCTGCGTCGAGTTGGTAAGTGCAACTTCAGAGTGGTGTTGGTGGGCTCAGAGTTTGAAGCTCTGGCCGTGTCTTCACGGCTTGAGGTTGCCTGGGCCGTGTTGTTAGGCTTCGGTTTGGCCGTAAGGATCTGTTAATTACCACTGGATGGGCAGATGGAACAGTGCTGCTTATAATGTGCCTTTGGGTAAGACTGAGTGCTAATGGGTGCTTCTTCTTCAAAGGGAACATGACGGGAAGAGCTAGAGCCAGAGCGAGAGGAAGGCCTCCAAGTCAGGAGGCTGCCATTCCTGCTGTGGGAGCTGCATCTGTAAGTTGATTCTCTTTAGTTGACACAGCTGTGCCTTGAGATGTTACTGCTGCTCACTGTTTTAGTATGTATGTTTTAAATGAAACTCCTGTATAGGCTGGCACTCATACCATGTAGACTGGGTGCATCTTCCTCTGTGAAGCTGAGTTTCAGAGGTGTTTCCAAAGGAGGTTGTGGAAAGAAGAGAGCTGAATTCTAGATGATCCCTGTTGTCTTTGGCACTAGACTGGTACAGAGGCATTGTAATACCGCAAAGTTGATTCTGCTCATGGTTTTTATCAAAAAGAATTAGTGAGGTTAAAGGAGATCAGAGATCTCTTTACATAACTTTCTGATAACCTGTGATTATTTGGGGAGGAGGAGCCTTTCTGAATGGGGAAACTGCAGCCTTTGAGGAGGTTGTCAAGAAGATGGAGCTGGGCTCTTTGTATTGCATGGTGGGAATATGAGGGAGCACAAATTCAAATGAGTTGTTTTGACTAGACTGAAGGTGTAGAGGAACTCCAGGAGAGAAAGGCTGGCAGGTTGTGTGACAGCGTAAAAGGTTCTGCTTTGTTGTAGAACAGAGCCTTTCAGCTCTCTGGCTCAGGTTTCGCCACTATCCTTGACATTGGCCTGTTGCTTGCTTGTACTTAAAATAATGAAATTGATTTTTTCAACTTGGGAAATAACTAACCATACTTATGGGGCAAACTGATAATCTGGTCAATGTTTTGAATTGTGGGATTGTTTGTGGCCAGCAGTCATGTTTTGTTGTTGCTAAATAGAATAAAACTCTATAACTTCCCTGGGAACTTGAGTTGTTTGGGGGGAGAAGATCTCGAGCTAGTACAGCTTATTCTGAAGTATTTGTGCAAGCATGACACTTTTAAATATTAATAATATAAATTAAATTAAACACTAAAGTTAGAAGAGCTGTTTTTATAAAATAGACATTTACTTGGAATATCAGTGGAGACACTGAGAGTAGTGCAGAGATTCTGTGCAGGGCCTGGAGAGAGAAGATTTACACTTACTGCTGTTAAATGAGCATCATCCCAAACCCTGTTGTTTTAGTACTGAAAGCATGTAGTAATAACTTTTGGTACCTATAAGGGGGAAAGAAATTCAAATACGTTTGCTACACTTGGGTGCATGGATATTCTGGACTTGATCAGTGGCTTTGCTTTGTTGTATACCCAAAATGCTGTTTCTTCAGTTGCACTGGAAAAAGTTGTTCTCATCTATTGCAGACTCAAAAGACTTTGCCCAGTCGTCCACCTGGGCAGCAGCAATCGCTGCAGCCATGTCGTCCTCCAGCACTGGCAGAAGAACCTGGTGGCCGTGGGCGACAGAGAGGCCCTCAGGATGCTCCAAAGACACTAGGTCAGAAGGAGGAAAAAAAAGTTAATTTCCCACAAGAGCATGTATTTTGAAGAGAGTTAATACGCTCTTCGTGCTGCATTTCCAATTCTCCTTTTCAAAAGAACATCTGTTACTATGTTCTTGAAAAATTGAATGTTTACCTTGTGATGATAGTGTTGTCCTGGTTCAGTGATGCTGCACGTTAGAATGACTTTTGAGAGCAAACTTCAGTAGAGCTTGAACAGAATGTGATCTTCTTTATCAAAACAGTAAATAAATAAGATTCTTTTCCTCTGTCTCAAAACAACAGGATTACAGATTTCGGCAGGGTTTCAGGAGCTGTCCTTAGCGGATAGGGGCGGACGTCGTCGGGATTTCCATGACCTCGGGGTAAATACTCGGCAAGCCATAGAACACGTTCGAGAATCAAAAACTGGTATGTTCAGGTTGGATCATAAACAAATACAACCAAGTTGAAATGAACAGTAACTTTGCTTTTTTCTGCTTTTAGCATCCCCTTGGGAGCCAAGTTAAAAAAAATATATGTATATCCTTATTATGTGCTAGAAAAAGATATGAGTTGTTCCTGACACCTGAAGAGGAACAGTAAGATGATGTGTGACAAATGTTGTGTAGCATTTAAATTGCAGGGATTCGGACATAAATGGTAGTCAATGTATGTTCCTGATGTTGACTTCTGCCATCAGTACTTCACTGCAGGACTCAGTAGGTTTTGCTTATAGACATTTGGATTCATAACACACTTGAACAAACTTGCAGAGATCTCCCGCAAAAAGCATGCAACTTGAGACCTGTTCTGAAGAAACAGTTTAGTTTAAGTAGAAGGTAATTAACTACTGCCTTTAAGATGAAGTCACGTGAAAAGAAGTAGAAGCGGGCTGCCATAGTGGTCCCACCTCGTTGCTACACCACTGTCCTAGAGTTCTGTGCTGGTAATGGTTTTATATTGCAAATGACTGAGAGATATCACAGCAGTACAACTGCACCTGTAGCAGTCGGTGCTGACTGTGGTGACAGTCGGTCCAGCCGTGGTGACAAGTAATTCTGCTTGAGTCACTTTGGGCCAGAAGCAGAGTAGCTCTTACCTGTATTTTTTATTCAGAGTTCTGTTAATGCAGCTAGATGATGGCTTGCTGTACCTAGGCAGCTGTATTGCTAGCCTTCTGTTTTCTCTTTGTACTTTTGTACAGGTTTCTGGTAGAATGTATGTGCTTTGTAGGACTTCTTGTTTCTGTCTGAGGTGTTACATTTCAGATAGGAAAAGTGGGTGATCCAAATCAAATTAAAGTGCATAATCCTTACTGGCTGCAGTATGCTTTTAAAAATTATTATTATGCTTGTGGTTTTAAGTCTAAAAGAAGCTGAAATGAAACTTGGAGGGAAAAAAAAAAAAAAAAAAAAGTGGGGAAAAATGTGACCTGAAGTTTGTTCTCACTGTGTAGTGTTTTTATTTTTAAATCTTGATATATCAAAGGACGTGTCATCATGTGTGAATGGGAAAGTGGACATCTACGCTGATTGGTTCTTGTGTTAGTTCCTGCTCAGTGTTTATGATTCACCAAAAAAGTGATTTGTTCATTTGTGTTTTGGTGGCAGATCTCTGTAGTATGTAGTAGCTGCCCCTTAGGAGGTTAAGTTAGAGGTGTGAATGCATACCTCCTGTGATGTGGGAGTTTTGCTGAGGGACAAAGGAATTATAAAAATCCCAGGTGACAGTAATAATGCTGTCCATGTGGAGTGATTTCTATGAATGTTGCTGTTGTAGGGCGGATGCTGAACGTAGCTGTGTGTATGATTTAATATTTTAGTTTTTTAAAGTTATTGAAGTTCTGTAGAATGGTAAAGCTGATGTAATTACTACTGTGTTTGCTTCTCATTTTAGGCTCTTCAGGTGCTGTGATAAAATTAATTGCAAATTTTTTTCGTCTCACATCTCGACCCCAATGGGCTTTGTATCAGTACCATATAGACTACAATCCTGAGATGGAAGCACGCCGCCTTCGATCAGCTTTGCTCTTTCAGCATGAAGACCTAATTGGGAAGACACATGCATTTGATGGATCAATATTATTCTTGCCCAAAAGACTGTCAAATAAGGTGTGATACGAGAGTATTGTCTTGCTTTTCTCTTGGCTTGTGTTTCATGACATTTCTTGTTTCTTACTAGTGTGGTTGAACTAAAGGAATAGATGTCTCAGGAGCAACATTTAGTTGAACTGAATGATAGTATAAGCTAATTTGTTTCTGTAGAGAAATTTGGTAATAAACTTCTGGTTCTGATGCTCAGACTCTGCAGAGTGGCATATTCCTCTGCACAGAAGCAGGTAGTAGACTGTATTTTTTCATCATAACATGCATGTTCTCACATCCACTGTCATGGAAAGGCTGGATGTATTGGGTATACATAGTAAGGTTTTAGTAGCTTGGGGGGGGCTCTGGGGTTGCCCTTGTGGGAGGAGTTCAAGTCTGCTTATATACAGATATTTTCAGCTGCAGCAGACCAGTGTTGAGCCTGTCAGCAGAGCTGGTGGCACCTCTGTGAAAGCATGGTAAAGAAAGGGGGCAGAAAAGTCTGAGCAGTGCAAGTGTGAGAAGAAAGGAGCAACAGAGGGTAACTGCTGACTGTATCAACTGGTTCTGCCTCTGTTCTTACTGAAGGGCCTGAGTGTGGCTTTAATAAAGGCAAAGGAAAAGAGTTTGGAGGGAAGGAGGAAAGTTGTTTACTCCCATGTGCTTTAATGTTTTTCTCTGCCCCCCAGTATCTTGCACAGGATGCCTTGGGCATAGTCCCCATTCTGTCTCTCACCTAAACAAACCAAGCATTCTAGGCTGCAGTTTGCAGTCACAGTAGGAAATCTAATTCCTGTTTTGGTAAAATCTCAAGATTATTAATGAAACTTTTAATATACTAGTACAATTTGATATTAATAAAGCAAAGTCTAGGTATAGCCTGTTTGCCTTCAGTTTTATTTATCTAAGTTCATTTTTTTCAGGTTACTGAAGTATTTTCTAAGACCCGAAATGGAGAAGATGTGAGGATCACAATCACATTGACTAATGAGTTACCACCTACTTCACCTACATGTCTGCAGTTTTACAACATCATTTTTAGAAGGTTTGTTTGCCCAGCTATATCTTTGTAAGAAGTGATGTGAAAAGATGTCTTAATGTTTCATTTCCAGAGAGTGGACTACAGATCAATATGAGAAATTAAACTTTCAGTAGCTACCATTTCTGTGTGGCCAGCCACACCTGGTAACGTGTTATTGTGTGGCTGCATGCACAGTGTGATGTGCGTTGGTGTTAAGGGACTGAAACTGGTTGCTTACAGAAGCTGTGCATGTCCCATCCTTGGAGGTGCCAAGGCTGGGTTGGGTGGGGCCCTGAGCAGGTGGCTGGCAGCCGTGCCCATGCAGAGGGTTTCAATTGGATGGTCTCTAAAGTCCTTTCCAACCCAAGCCATTCTATGATTCTGGTGATTTTGGTACATGTTAGTGTAAAATTAGTTTATGCCTTTTCCCTGTGCAGGTAGATTCACGCTGCAGTGCTCATTCATCTAGGCAGTTAGCCTCTTCCCTGCCCTCTTCTGTGTGTGAATTTGCCTTTTAAAGCAAACAGCAGTTCTGGACCATGAATGGGAAAAGTTGTGTGAGAGGTGGGACCATAGGTAGTTTGATAAATAATAATGGTAAATAATAACTTCATTTCATCTTCCAGGCTTTTGAAGATGATGAATTTGCAGCAAATTGGACGTAACTATTACAACCCTAAGGACCCAGTCAGCATCCCTAATCACAGGTTTGACAAAATGGACACCCAAGGGAGACAGAATGATTTTTTCAGTGTTGCTCCAGTTGTTTATCTTATAATAACATCATAGATTTTAAAAATGTTACACGGAAGGATAGTCTCATGCTCCTTGGGAATAGCATCTGATGATTCTTTAGCAGTGTGTGTTCTGTTATTACGTTGAACTCACATGACAGAAACCCCGCATAAATGACCATAAAGCTGGAACCTTTGAACCCTTTACTATTAAAGTTCAGGAATGTCCAGCCTTCATTTTGACAGCCATTTAAGCTGCCGAGGAAATTCCTATCAGGATGCTCCAGTGGACAGTTTTGCAGCTCCCAGTTGTGAGATGATGATGTGTTTGAACTCTGCCTCCCTCACCAGGAGCCCGTAGAATGTGACTGATGCTTCTAGGTAGCACTCAGTCTGCTGTACGTGTTGACAGCCTTGTGTTTGGCTGGTGCCCCTTGGTATGGCTGCAGTGTACACCTGGTTGTTGGTCTAGCCTACCTAACCTGCTTGGTGTAAGAAACTAGACAGTGTTCTAATAAACTACTGGTCTTTCTAGCACATCCCTTGAATGCTCATATGCTGTATACTTAAGATACTTAAGTAGAATTTTGAAACGCTGTTTTCTGGGGGCTTGGTTATATTGCTGTATCACTAATTGGTTAAATCTTAACTTGTCTAAAGATACTTGCATTTAAAATACTTCTTAAAATTAGTTTTTGTGATCTCATTTGTATTGGATAATGGTTTCTTTGTGTCTTGATGGCTTCGAGTGTCTGAGACAGTGGACAGAAATGACTCAAGGGTCCGAATAGAGATGCTTTAAATCACTGTATGCATTTAAAATCCTGTTTGTTCCCTTTTTGATAGGTTGATGGTTTGGCCAGGCTTCACAAGTTCTATTCTCCAGTATGAGGAGAACATTATGTTATGTGCAGATGTGAGCCATAAGATTCTTCGCAGTGAAACAGTCTTGGATTCTATGTACAGCCTCTATGAACAGGTTGAAGAGAGAAGATTTAGAGATGCCTGTGCAAAGGAGCTGATAGGTGTAATTGTTCTTACAAAGTAAGTTTCTGCAACTTATATGAGTACTGCCATTAATTTTTTCTTCATAGTTTTGTTTCATTTGTAGTTGAGTTAATGATTTAAAAAAACAAACAAACAAATCCAAAGCAAAGACTGATGAAATGGTTTATTTAGGTACAATAACAGAACATACAGAGTTGATGACATCGACTGGGATGCCAATCCGAAGTGTACTTTCAGACGAGCAGACGGCTCTGAAATCAGCTACATAGACTACTACAGAAGGGTATGGAAGCTCACCTGTCAGTTTGTGTGGTATGCTTGGACATGGAATTTTAGAGAATTGTTGGAAGGTTTACCTGTGATGCAGTTGTCTTCAATAATTTGTAATCTGAATGTAACTGTTTACTTGGCATGAGTTCACCATTAGTGGTCCATCTCGGAGAGTAGGAAATTGTGCAGTAAGACCAGGAAGGGGAGCAGGGAGCTCCTGGCAAAACTCAAGCACAGAATGGATGTGTACAGAGTAAAAGCAGTACTTACTACTGCACCCACCCAGTTCTGAGACAGCTGCCTGATGATACTGTGGGGCCTCTGAGAAATCTTTGATGATGATAACTGGAACAAATGCCCAAGTGGTGGGGGAAAGTGAATGTCACTTTCTTGAATTGGGGCTAGGAGAGGCATGCAAGGAACTACAGGCTGGGCAGCCTCACCTCAGTCCCTGGGAGGGTGTTGGAGAAGCTAATTCTGCAAACTTTCTAGTAATATGAGTGATGAGGAACTCATTAAGGCATGCTTGACTGGTGTGGTAAGTTTCTGTGATGAGTGACTGGCCTGTTAGATGATAGAATGCCAGTGGATATTGTCTGCTTAGACTTAGAAGGCAAGGCTGAAAGCCTTACTTATAAGATCCTCACGGAGAAGTGGATGAGGTATGAGCTGGATGAGAGACTGAGAGATGGGGATTGAAAACTGGCTGAATGGCTGGGCTCCAAGGTGTAGAATCAGGCTGGAGGTTGGTAACTAGAGACTCAGTCTTGGAACCTGTCCTGTTTAACATCTCTACTAACTGGATAATGGGCAGAGCGTACCTTCAGCAGAAAGGTTGTTGATGATCTTCTGGAGTGAAATATGTGGACAACATCTTAAGGAAATCACATTTTATTAGTTTGAGGCCATTTGAGACAAAGTTTATGTGTGAATTTATAGCTTGGCCTTCTCTAAAATTAAACCTCCCTTTGGAACAGTGAACATCATTTTCTACTGTAAAAAAAAAAAAAAAAAAAAAGAATGCGGCTTCATTAAGATTTTGCTTCTTTATACATCTATGAACTAGGATGAGTTTTCTTTCCCTTCTAGCCTTTGCTGTGATCTCACTCTTGTTTTTTAAGCTGTATTTTTTTTTTTTTCCCTGAGCTGTGATGCTCTTTAAGAATAAGAAGGAGTTAAACTGAAGTATGTTTTTTTTTTTTTTTTCTGTTCGCTTTTTTTTTTTTTCCTGTCTAAATTAAATTAGTGACTGCTACACAGACCAACTCTTGCCAGATGCATGGAAATGTTGCAGGAGGGTTGAATTTCAGACTTGTGTGGAATCTTGTTTGATTCATGGGATGTACTGAATTAAATTGCTCTATAGGATAGGAACCTTGTCCATTAACTAACTGAAATGAGCATCCTAATCTTGTTTTAGATACTTTGGGTGGTATTGCCTCAAGCTAGGCAGGACTGTTTCTGTTGTCTGTTGCAAGTCAATATCTTACAAATTAATAACCTGATCTCACTAATAGAGAGAACAGTGCTTCCTTGTTTGGCTTTTTCTGATGAAAACAACTTCCTCTAAGTTAATGTGTAAATTGGAGGGGAAAAAAAAGTTGATGGCTGCTCTTTTCTTTTTAAAATAAATTTTCTGAAATAAGCATTGAGAAAACTTAGTGTTTAATAGAGTGGCATACAATATATATTTCTCATACAGCAATATAATCAAGAAATCAGTGACTTGAACCAGCCTGTCTTGATCAGTCAGTGTCGGAGGAAGAGAGGAAATGTGATGATGGGACCTGTGGTTCTGATCCCAGAGCTGTGCTACCTAACAGGTATGGTAGCAGTAGTTTTTTCATATCAAAGCAACTGTCAAGCCATGCTTCTCACTGTAACTGGTATTTTGACTGCATCCATTATAAATATGCTGCTGTGGTGGTGGTGGTTCTTCCTTTTGGGAGACTCTGGACCTCAATAAACCCATTTGAAGTGGTGGGATGTGGTTTTGACTGTTTCCTGGGCAGCCATAGATGGAAGGTATTTATTACGTGGAGGGCAGGTAACTGCTGCAGGTACCTCACCTGAAGTTCAAAATTGCTGATGAATTCCACCAGTTGTAGGTGGATGCCCGGAGCGGCTTGCAAGTTGTTCAGTTTCAAATTCTGAATAAAAGCACAGTACTTCGACTAGGAGACTTCACTGTCAGCTGTGACATCCTAGTCAGCTCTCCTGGCCTGTGAGGCACCTTCCTTGTCCTTAAGTAGTTCCTGAACTTGTAGCAAATGCTAAAAGCCCATTATTCACCTTAGAATTCAGCATCTTTTGATCATGGATCAATGCAATAGCTGTGCCTGTCTTACACAATGACCTGGGCAGTCTTGCTGACAGAAAATGAAGAGACAGTGCTACCAGGAAGGGATTACTGAGCATTGAAATTTAATGATTTAACTTGGCAGAGAAAGCTTAAAGACAGTCTTGTAGATCTTTAAGAAGATTTGGTATCATGATATTATAAAAGTTTGGTTTTTAAATGTTGAGCTTGAGAGTGCAGAGTTGACCCCAGTGTGTTCAGCAGGTAGGGAATTTTAACCTTGTTTACTTTTGCTTATGAAATGAATGAATTAAGCTATTTTTTGAAGTCTGATTCTTCTAGACTTTGGCACTATTAATATGCTCTGTACTGGTAATTTGCACTGTATGGGAAAATGAATTTGAAACTCTGGTGTTCTGGCAGAAATCGTTAACACTAGCATGATGCCTTCCAATGTAGGGATTCATTTTTCATCTGTCTAGCAAACTTCCTTTTGCTTACTTGCCCTTAGGAAAACCAAATGGGGGCAATAAGGAAACTGTAAAATCCAGTAAAGTTGTCTAAATGTCTCAACTGATGCAGCTTGTAAGTGAACTGACAAGGGAAAAGCTCTCAGTTTTCCTTCTTAGTCTTTAGTCTAATCTGTTTTTGTACTGACAGGATTAACTGAGAAGATGAGGAATGATTTTAACATGATGAAGGACTTGTCTGTTCACACACGACTTTCGCCTGAGCAAAGACAACGTGAAATTGGAAAGCTTATTGACTACATGAAAAAGTATGTTACCTGGGTATCTCCTGTACTTCCTTGTCACACACATTTGTTGTGACAAACTTTATTTCTTGCAAAATTTTTGTGAATCTTACTTTAAAAAAAAAAAAAAAAGTCTCAGCAAGGATGAACTTGTTTTGATTGAAGTGCTGTTTTTGAACAGAGATGAATGTGTTCAGAAGGAACTCCGGGACTGGGGTTTAAGCTTTGATTCTAACTTACTATCCTTTACGGGAAGAGTTGTTCAAGCAGAAAAGATCCTTCAATCAGGAAACGTGGTAAGTAAATTTTCAGCATCTGTCACCAGTGAAGCAAGTTCTTAAAGGATGAAATGCTGCTTGTTGGAGGAAGGATTGTGAGAGAAAATTGCACGCAAGTCACTGTCCATATGCTTTAAATGTGATTGTCCACAAGTTCTGTTTGAAAATGCTTGGCTTGCATTACAGTTGTCTTCCTTGCAGAACATTCCCTTCTGTCTGAACAAAGTGCTTTCAGATACAAAAGTAGGAGAATACAGTTGTTTGTAGTTAATTTCCATTTATTAAAATACCAAGGCTTTCAAATGAAAAGCCACTGAGTTGTTCTGTGGGCAGAACACACGCAGAATCTACTCGCTCCAAGCTGGGTAAATTTTTAATATGAATTAATGAGACTCCATTAAATTGTGAACTTTTGTAAGACAAAAAGTTTGGTCTGTAGCAGTCTGTGCTAGAAAGGATTTGATGGTTTTTATTGGATGCTAGATAGACAGTATTTTTTAACAGTACTTAGCAAAGCATTTTTTTCTTATCGGAAACATCTCATACCTTCTATTTAGGGATAATGCATATTAATACTTGAATAGCTTTGTAGCTATATCCAGCCAAAGCCTGCACAGCAAGTAGCGACTTAAAATGAGGGAAACATTTGAAGAGTGTAGGGTGCCTTGAAAGGGTTAGATAAAGCTCTGCTGATGCTGGAGTGATATTAGTAGGGAAAAAACACCCACAGGACAACACGAAAGTACTTCTGTATGTTGTAGGCAAATGTGTTTGCAGCCTGTCTTTGAAGTGTTTGATAAAGTGGTCTTTCTCTTCCATTTGTTGTTTGCAGTTTGATTACAATCCTCAGTTTGCTGACTGGTCACGGGAAACCAGGGTGGCTCCCTTAATCCGCGCCAAGCCTTTGGACAACTGGCTGCTGATCTACACGCGGCGCAACTACGATGCTGCCAATACGTTACTGCAGAATCTGTTCAAAGTCACACCATCCATGGGAATCAGGATGAACAAGGCAACCATGTAAGTATGTCAGTCTGATGGGAAATCATTTTATTTTAGTAAAGTCTATCTGTTAACGTGATTAGTTTGGTAAATGAGATAGTATTGAATCTCAAGTTACTTACTTCTACTGTAAGATTTTAATTTAGAAAAGAAGCTCCTTTCAGTTTGCAGGTTCTGCAGGTTACTCAAGCAAGTGATGTTTCTTACTCATACTTCTCTTTGTGGAAGCTTTCTCTGTGGGGCTGAGGCATGCAAAGTCAAGTAGCGTTAGCCATCTGATTATTGAGCAGAATGTTCTCAGATGGACTTGTGCAATACAAGGAGGGCATGTTTTAATGTTGGCCTTCACCAGATCTTCCTTTATAGTTTTTACAGATAGCACTGAATATTTGTTCTTGTTTCAAACTTTATCGCTAATCGCTGTTGGAAGCCTAAGGGAGGGACTTCTTAGTGATCAGAAAGTACAAATATTACGTGTTTATTAACAGCTGTAATTAGGGCACATCATACTGTGCTGGTGCGTAATGGGTATTTGTTTTTGCTTGAGGTTTCAGTAGCTGTTAGATCTATTAATACTTACAGGAAGAAAAACGAAACATTTCTCCTCCTTTCAGGATTGAAGTGGATGATAGAACAGAAGCTTATTTAAGGGTTTTGCAACAAAGTATTACTCCAGACACGAACATAGTATGTATAACTTCAAAGCATGTTCATCTCTAATTTGTATTTTTACACTAGTGGATTAATTCTCAGAAATAAAATGGTTGGCTTGAGGATATCTGCCATCTCCTGTACGCCCTCTCATAGTGCTGTTCAAACTCCAGTGCACATACCAGTAGCCTTCTGTTTAAAAAGCCCTTGTGGTTGACTTGCAAGTATAGCCACTGAAACTTTCCAGGTAGCTCTTTCACTATCAGTATTTGACTGTTTCTTGAGTGTAAGAAACTTTGAAGCAATAACTGCTGTGCAATTCTGAGAATTCAGGTTCTTAATAATGTTTTTCCCGTCAAAAGGCAGTTTGTATTTTGTCTAGTACCCGAAAGGATAAGTATGATGCCATCAAGAAATACCTATGTACGGATTGTCCCATTCCAAGTCAGTGTGTGATTGCTCGTACTTTAAGCAAGCCTCAGACGACTCTGGCCATAGTGACAAAAATTGCCTTGCAAATGAACTGTAAGATGGGTGGAGAACTTTGGAGCGTTGAGATCCCAGTAAGTGGTTTTTTGTTTTTTTTGTTTGTTTGTTTTGTTTTGTTTTTTTTTTATTATTTTTAATTACTACTTTCTTTATTCAGTCTTATTGAGGAAAAAAAAAAAAACCCAAAATCCTTTTTGCAAAAATAAATTGGGTATTCTTGGTCTGGTTTGTTTTCTGCCTGTGACAAGAAGCATGAAGCTTAATTTCACATAAAAGAAACATAATTCTTAGAATTGGCTCTGTGCTTTTCTGAAGTGAACTGAAACTGTAAGGGGTTACATCTTGATAAATGTTAGGATGGAGATGATAGGGGCTCTGTCATGTCTGCACATGCTAACACATGTATTGATTCCTTTTAAGCTGAAACAATTAATGATTGTGGGCATTGATTGTTACCATGATACTTTAGCTGGAAAGCAGTCGATTGCTGGATTTGTCGCTAGCCTGAATGAAACAATGACAAGGTAAGATTGGAATGCCAAAGAGAAGGGATCTTAACCAAGAAGAGTCTGGAATGTGGAAGGCCGTTGTGAAAGCCTATGAATTGGTTTAACTGTATTTCTAACAATTATCTGTGAATAGGAATAGTTGCTTTGCTCCTGAGTTTTTCCTTGCACTACATCTGCTAAAGAATAGCCTTGTCCTTCTTCCAGAGCACCTGGCAGTGAGAGCAAGTGGGATGTGTGGGGGGGTGTCAGGGCGACAGCTCTTCTCCCACTTGAGTTCACTTGAATGATGTTTTTTTTGATTGAAGGGAATTTAACGTGGTGCCCAGGGTCTTGTCTACCACAAGAGTTTTGCAGCTAGAATGTTATCATAGCACACTAATTCCTGCTTGACTGCCTTGACCCACAGTAACCATAAAGTCTGAGAGTAGTCGTAGCCATTTTAATTTAAAAATATATATATTTTTTAGAAGTAAGCCCTGTAAATGTTTCAAAACTTTTTTCTGTTGTTCACAGGTGGTTTTCACGCTGTGTTGTTCAAAGCCGTGGGCAGGAACTTGTGGATGGGCTCAAAGCCTGCTTGCAAAGTAAGGGAAAGCTTTCTGCTCTTTTGGAGAAGGAGTTAAGGAATGACAAATTCCCTTCCTCAGAAGATGTCCGTTTATGTGTCTTGAAAGGAAGCATTACCAACCTGTACTTAGATAACATATTAATGGTTTTTTAATAAGTGTTGCTAAAGATGTGTATTATTTTTCATACATTCTGTTGCTGATTCCTGTATCTTCTAACAACAGCTAATAACTGTTGTCAGTGTGCATCAAGAAAGATTTAGAGGAGCATCAGCATCTCTATTAAGGAAGTTACCCTGCAGAACAAGTGGAAGCAACATTCTAAGATAGATGTGATTTTTCTTTTTTGCTTTTTTTGTCCAGGGTAGGGATTTGTTTTGAACTGGCAGTCCTGAAACATTCGGGGGTGGAGTGAACAGTGTTTCTAGTGGAGTATTGATTTGCTCTTGTTGTATGTTCACATTGCATCACCATGGGATTTTGCTGCTTATTTCTCTTGATGGTTATTAGGAGCATTATTTAACAGTGCAGATTCAGAAATGCCTTTCTGTTCTTTTTTTCTTAGCTGCTCTAAGAGAATGGTTCAAGTGGAATAAGTATTTGCCCTCTCGCATTATTGTGTATCGTGATGGTGTAGGAGATGGGCAGCTCAATACTTTGGTGAATTATGAAGTGCCTCAGTTTCTGGATTGCTTGAAGACCGTTGGTAAAGACTACAAGTAAGTCCATTTCTACTGGCCCCTTGTCTCATACTACAGGAGAAACAGGTTACAAAGAGTGGCTGCTGATTCAGATTGTTTGCTCTTTTCATCTTTGTTTATTTTTGCTTGTGCTTAAACAGCTGCTTTTCTGAGGGTTGTTTACATGATTTGAGGTACCCACTGTGTAATAGGATAGGAAGTGTTTTAAATACATGTGCCACGAGAGTTCAGTGCCCAATGTGCAGACCTGTACAGATCTTTAGTCATTCTTGATGCATATGGTAATCAACAACTGTTGTTAGTAGCAGTGAAAGCAACTGTACAATAAGACAGTCCTTAAGTTCTGCCCAGTTCTGCTTTAAATGTTCCCTGCTATGGGATTTCTTTAACTTGACTGATCTCTTTCTTGGTCTGAATGACCAAATTATTTCCTGAAACAACAGACAAGCAGAACACAGAACAACTATAAACAATTACAAGCAGGCAAAACTGAAACGCTTACTTCCTCTGTTTAGTTTCTGTAATGGTTTGCTCTTTATCAAAAATACTGTTAAGACACAGTGTGTTCTATCTATGAAAGATAAAGGAGACAAATAATAGAGTCAAATTTGTATTTAGGAGAACATTTCTGGTCTATTTGTCTCCCAGTGAAATTAAATATAAACAAATTTGGGGGGAAATAGTATCGAAGTTGCACCAGAAACTGAAATCTAAAGTTACAAACAAGGTCCAACTTAATTTAGATTAATGAAGGCTTCCCTGTGAAATTGATGTCCTGCAGAACTCTAGTTATTTTTTTAATTGGAAGCTCTAGAGAATCTGCTCCTGAAATATTCTACATTGTTTTTTTTGTTTTTTTCCCCAGGACTGACTGACTTATTTTCTTTTCCCTTAATTCTACTTATTTATTTTAGTCCAAGACTGACTGTGATTGTTGTGAAGAAACGAGTGAGTACCAGATTCTTTGCACAGGTTGCTGGAGGACTTAAAAACCCACCCCCTGGTACTGTTGTTGATATAGAGGTGACCAGACCAGAATGGTAAGTTCTGGTATTCTTGCCTTTGTTAGCAACCTGATAATGAAATAAACTTATCCAGTATTAAATGGACTGTGGGAGCAAGCAGAATACTTCCTCACATGTGCCCTTTTGACATGATGCCCTACTGTGAAATGAGAAGGTGTAAGTTGTATTATTCTGCAGTGCTTTCATACGCACCTGTCAGAAATATAATATTATTTATGTTGTAAGTGTATGTTTTAGTTCTTTTCTTGATTTATTTCTTTTAAAGGTTAAGTACTGACTGACTGCTGATAGACTGTCTAACTGTCCTTGTCTGAAACTAAATTTTGTCTGGCTTTAGTTTTTGACATTGGACTTAAATGTTGTCACTTCTTTGAGCAAACCTTGGAAATTTTCTTTGGCTGGTGATTGAAAAATCACTGGAAAAAGGCTCAGAATGGCACAGTTGTGTGTGTTCACATAAAACACAGATGCATCTTGTTAGACTTTCCTCACCTTTCCATTGTTGCAAGTTAGACTGCATGGAACTCAGGTTGGGTATTGATTAAAATGCAGAGGTTGCTCAAAATGCCACAGTTTGCGCAGATTTGACCAAAGGATGCTGGAGCACATGGGATAGAATGCAGTTTTGTTGTTACAATAGCCAGTTTGGCTTTTTTTTTTTTTTTGTATTTTACTACCAGTGCTTTCTTGTACTGCAGGTGCACTGTGGCCAGCAGTTATTTCTTGCACAAAGGATGATGTTTTTCTTGTAGAACAGAGCATTTCTGCAGTAACAATACACAAATGAGGAATATAAGCTACATCTGTGCTGCACATCAGGAGAGAGAAGACCTTCATGGTCTTCATCTAAGTGTATGGAAACGGTCTGATTTCCGTTCTTGAAGATCTAGCCTTTCAGCAACAGAGGAAATGAATGTTTTGTAAACGTATGCTTTGGGGCTTAATGAATGTTTATGAAGTGATTCTAGAGAAACAAACAGGAGAAATTGGTGGGTGCGTCCATTCTTCTTAAGAAAACCAGACTTTTGGGTTTTGTTTCTTCTCTTACAGGTACGATTTCTTTATTGTGAGTCAGGCAGTGAGAAATGGCTGTGTTGCACCCACTCATTATAACGTAGTATATGACACAAGCAAGCTGAAGCCAGATCACGTGCAACGTTTAACCTACAAACTTTGCCACATGTACTATAACTGGTCGGTAAGTATTTCCTTGGGGAAAGGAGAATTCTTCTTGTTCTGAGCATCCGTGTTGAAACAACGGGAAGGTAGAAAAAGGGTATCTGATAAAAACCAGGGCAAATACAAAATGCTTGCAGAGTCCTTTTTAATGCGTTCAGTGTAAGCAGTGTTTCACAGATCTGCATAAGTGTCAGGGAATTGTGACTTGTGAATTCCAGCACTCCTTTTGTTAACTGAAAGTAATTCTTTTATTTTTCTCCCCCTTTCTGCAGGGTGTTATCAGAGTACCTGCTCCTTGCCAGTATGCCCATAAACTGGCTTTCCTTGTAGGACAGAGCATTCACAGGGAACCAAATATGTTGCTTTCAGACAGACTTTACTATCTCTGAAGTTACCAGTTTAACCTAAAAAGTTCCTTTCTTGGGAAGTTAGAAGTGTATGATTTGGGTTGGTTTGTTTGTTCCCATGAGACACATGCATGAGTATGTGCAGCTGTGGGACTTTATTTTCACTGTAGCAGGAAAAAGATTGAAGATAGCAGACCTGTGTTTTGAATAAGACTTTATTCAACTGCGTAGAGGAAAACATTGTTAGAAACTGCCACAGGTTCATAGGTAGAGTGAATGCAGTTTGGTGGTTGAGATTGTTCATTATTCTTCTCATTTAACAAATGTTCACTTAATTTCCTGTGAGGAGCATCAGTATCTACATCAGCTCTGACTTGGGGGGAAAAGAAAAAAAAAAAAAAGTTGTGCTATTTACAAGGCTTTTTGGTTTTTCACTTCCAAATATTCGGAAGGGTTTAGGTGTCAGTTCAGATTGTAATTCTGAGGTTCTTGCTGGTAACTGTTGAGCAGGAATGGCTTAATTTGTAAGGCAAAACATGGACTCCTTCAGCTGTTGTGTTACCAGCTATCCTGTTAAACTTGCTCAGACAGAAGTGTTTGATTAGTGCTGTTTTTTTGAAACTGATTCACAAACTCTGTTACTTTTCTTTGAAAGATTTAAATAAAGTTGTAATCCTGCTCCCTTGATCATGTTAGATGTATTTGTTCTGCATTAGTAAAGACTGGCCCTAGCATACACTGTGCCATGCTAGTGTAACTTCTGTAACCAGTTTTTGGCTTTGTACAGCTTCTGGAGTTTTGCATTTAGATTTATTCTTTAATGATCTTGAGCAGCTTCCTACAGCTCTGAAAGCAAGGAAGCTCTGCAGCCTGTATTCAGTTAGGCTTTTTCTTCCCTCAGCTGAAAGAATATCAACCTCTTTCTGGCACTTGTACTTTGTAATGGAGAGGTGTATGTTTTTCTGGGGAAGTGTTGCACCTTACTGATGCCATGTAGTGCTACTGTAGTACTCAGTGTCCCTTATTTCTTCATGGCTAAGTGTTAATTCCTTGTGCCTGTCCAGGCTGTTCCTTCTCACGTGGTTTCTTTTGTTTGAGGTCAGTGAATGTGGGGTTAGTGTGACTGATGCTGTAGGCAGCTCATGGCAGCTCAGAGGTTGCTGCTGCATCCTGCTTCTCCTCCACGTGGGTGCAGTGTTTGAACGCACAGCTGCTGTAAGCACAGCTCACTGCTGTGTGTGTTGTACCTGTGACATCTCATTCTTCAGAGAGATCAGAAGGTGGGTACAGAGGAGGTACAAAAATGCTGCACTCTACAAAATATCAAATTGTTTATTTATATAAAATATATTACACAACAGTTGTACACATGCACACACCCACACAGTACTTTACCACAAATTTAGGCCATTTATTTTCTTTAATGTTACAATCTAGCACACAGTATCTTACAGTAATTTACAATATTATCTGAAGACACAATGGGGAAGCTTTGATCATTCATTTACAAACCTTCCATAAGTTACAAAAAGAAAGGCAGTCTGAAAAGTATGTATAAACAGTAAAAACAATTTACAAATGGACAAGAATTACAAAATAGTAACAGCCAATGACTGCCATCAGTGTAAGATTCTTTTTACTGAGATGCCAATATTGCAGTTGTTATTTTTATCACCTGTTGCAGCCTTTTACAGGCTACGGCTTGTGTATGTAGCACATCTTTGATGTGAGACAATATTTTACCTTGAATCTGACATCAGCAACATGAAAAATGCCTTTTGATTTAGGATTGTACCTCCACCAGCAAAGTTGGGGAGCAAAAGTATTATTATTATTTTTGGTGGTGATTTAGAACAGTGAGCCAGGACCTCCAGAACTGGAGTTGGTAGAATTTGTGTGCTTGAAACTGAGGGTGAGGCTCTGAATAACTTAGAATGCATTGGATTTCAGTTTAGTGACTATCTTGACAAAATAAATCCACGGAAGAGTTTTGGTTTGGAAGAAGGAAAAAGAAATATGAAAAAAAAAAAAGTATTTTGCGCAACACTTTCAAACTCCCAGGAGTTCCATCAGACACTGAATGGAGTCAGCAACATCATATTTGATCTTAAGTTACCATGATTTAGGGAGGATGGAGACAGTTGAATACACAGTACGTACAAAGTATATGTTGTATATTTATTAGACAGTACAAATCATTGTGCATTAATAAGGCAAAACATCAAGGCTGATTAAACTAGGAGTTTCAAGACCATTTCTTTAATGATAAGAGTAGACACAGTGGGGATGATCTCTGAACTGGGAGTCAGTGAATTAATGGTGTTTGTTTTTTTCCCCTTATGTATGGTTAAAGGAGACTAAAGGCTGAGATTTATCCAATACTTGCAGGTGCTGAATAGACTTCAAACAAAACCATGTTCTTCTGGTCTTAATTCCACAAAGCTGTTGTGTTTTTGTGGGTTGTTTTTTTTTGTAATTTAAAGAAAAACCTCTATTTTTCCTTGCTGTTTTAAGCAATCCAGATGATTCTATTGATGTCAGAGTTAAGAATGCAAAGGTTTGCTGAAGTTGTACTGCATAGTCATGAAAGCCCTAGTTTTGATATTTAAAAAAAAAAAAAATACACAGACTGGAAGCTTTACAAGTTGTCCAGGAGCACATGAATCATTTCACTGCACCAAGCTTTTTCAGCAGTTTCTTGCCTTTGGAAAGCAGCCCCTTTTTCTTTTTCGAGGACATATCCCTGCCTCTCCCGGGACTACCAGAACCCATAGGTGACGTAGGTGACCCAGAATGAAGATGAACTGTGGGGGATGGTGCTCTCCTTGATGTACCTGTATTCTCAGGAGGAACCTATTAGGTACATTGTTATAATTTATTGAATGTTTGAAAGCTTAAAAGCTGTTAGCATCAAGAAAGTTGGCAACATCACTTGTCCCATTACCCACTTAAACAAAAGGGTTAGTTCAGTTCTTGTTTGTGGCTTAAAATATGATATGGGCTTATGGAAAATAGATACATTTTGAGAAAAGTGTAGACGATAGAAAACATGCCAATGAAGCCCTATTTTGTTCATACGTTTTTAAAGAAAGTTGGCTGTGCTTCCCAGGCCTCAGTACTGGCCACAGAAGCTGCAAAGCTGGCTTTGCATTTCAGTATGCTCTAGTACAGAAATGAAGAGGGACACATTCAAATATAGGTTTAAGAAAAAACAAATATATTCAGTACTAGAGATTAGCACTCTGTAGAAACAAAACTGTTTCCAGGAGGAATTACTCAAACAGTAAATGATCACACATTTCTTAATGTCCTTTAAATGCCTTTTCTTTAAAATTAACTACATTACTTTATATACATATTTGAGAGGATGGCACACTGGCTTTAAAAAAAAAAAAAAAGGAAAAGAAAAACAAAAAAGCTAAAATGAACCTTAATTGCAATCAAAGAAAGCTTAAAGACCCTGACTGCTTGATGTGTATGCTGCAGCTGTGAGTTGCTGAATGAAGGTGAATACTTGCACGATAACTAATGACAGCATTCCTAGATATCTTAAAGAACTGTTTGTTTTAATCATCAGAAGTGCTTGAATGAAAATGCTAAAACTACTTACTTACACTCATCCTATCCTAACTACAGTGCCCTGCTGACAAAATGTGGCAGTATCTATTAAGGTGCTGTTGTCATAGTAGAATCCATGCTTTAGGAACCTCTCTTAGCTTGTAGATCAAGTTAAAATATTAGCAGCTTACTGGCGTGTGCAACAGTGAGTTAAGCAACGGGGCTTCAAGCCTACTTTGATTTTAAATCAAGGTCTAATCCTAATGACAAAAAAAAAAAACCAACTTGGTAAAGCACCCCAAAGTACACCTGAAGATACCATATATTTAGTCTAATGCATTCATTGAGCTGCATGTTTCATGTTGAGACTTCTATTGCATTGGTAAACCAAACAGTTTCTGGTATTTTAATTGAGCATTTTAAAGGAACATCTGAGTAAACTGGGCCATATGGAGGGATTTTTTTTCTTTTAGAATTTTTTGAAAATCAGTCTCAGGCAAACTGGGGTATAATTGATCATGGAAAACATACTTTAAGGCAACTGAAGTAGCTATATTGGATCATAAGGAGTTTCTGAGCCAGCTCTACCCTTGTACACTGCAGCAGGCAGCAGCTTACATTTCATTGGGACACTTTAGAGGGTTGGGGTGTTGTGCTTCTTGATAAAGGGACTTGGAATTCTCACATCTCAGGTTGGCTAACAATGCAATATGCAGCTGTGGTTTGCAGGGCAGTTAGACATCAAACTCGCCTTTCCTTGTTAACATAAACATTTAGCTCATGAAGAAATATGTTCCAAATGCTGACCTTCATAAAGTGAGGTCTAATTGATGTATTTCTAAGAATTCCTTGTTAAAGGATTTGTCTCCTAAAAATCCCTAAATTGACTTCAGTAGATACAGCAGAAGCATACAGCTTTTTCTTCGGTGGCCAGTCATTTTGGAGACATATTTCTTTTCTTTTCCCCCACAATTAAGTTTCAAGACTTGCATTAGATAGCCAGGTAGCTTTAATTGAAATCTCTATTGGTATCTTCAGTTGCTCACTTACGTGAAGGCTACATTGCCTTATTAAGGTGTGAAATGAACACTCTTCTTCTGTTTCCAAGCAGATGAGCAAAGAAATAAAAATATATATAAAATATATAATATATAAAAGTATTGCAGTGATGAAACAAAACAAAAAATGAGACACTAAACATGATTAGTTTTTTATAAACTCTAGGCAGTTAATGCTGGTTGGAATAGAAAACCATAAGGAGTAAAAGCTGAACACTGTCACTGGGCTGCATTTACAGTTTGTACTTAAAGGAATGGTTCTACTGCTCTGTTGTTCACAAAACTTTTGCCTTTGTCTAAATAGTGCACATAGAAAAGATTGGTTCAGAAGCATTTGGCAGTAACTGCTTTCACCAGGGAGAAGCTGTTTAAACTTAGATGATAACTGAGATTCTCTATGACTGCAATCAAATGCTAATTTAGATTCTTCATTTTTTAAATGTAGCAAGCTACTTTTTATGTTTTATATACTTGAAAGTTAATTTAAAATGAGCAAGTGGGTTTAAAATGTTAAAACTCATGTCCAAATTATATATGAGACAGAATGGAATGAAAAATAAACATTTAAGTTTTCAGTACTTGGTTGCTTACCCTTTTTGCTTTTGCACGCATCGGTGTGTCATGAAGGTAGCGTGAGGGTGCATCAGACAGATAGACTTCAACATCGTCAGGCACTTCTTCAAGAAAGTTGGAAGGAACCAGCCCCTTCTGCCCGTTCAGCTCACCCTGTAAGACAATGGAAGTTTGGGGGAATGCTTTAATTAAATGAAATTCAGGTTACCAAGAAGGTAAGAAAATACTTTTGACTACATTTCACAGCCAGTGAAGCAATTCTGAGGCAATCAAATTATTTTTTTGGCCCTCAGCAGCAGTCACTTGTAAAAGGGAGCTGAAGGAGCTGGCAGGGCTGTTTTCTGCAGCTACCATGGTGTGGATATGGAGAAATCCAAGCTGAAGATGCAGACCGACAGCTACTGCTGGAATGCTGTTTCTCAGGAGTAAATTCTTTCTCTTAAACAAATGACAGAGTCGTAGGGATCAGTTCCCTGATCAAAACACTACTGAACTGCTAATCTCAATTGAATATCATCAGAGCAGAATCTATCTCGATTCTCTTCCTGGATGAAATGCCTTATCCGTTAAAGTCATTTATACATTCATGTAGACTAATTTGTGATCAAAGTACACATTTTCCTGCAAATTGTGTACTGTAACTATTACTCACACAATGCCAGCAGTAACTCTGAGTTGCATCAACCCTATAAGCCTGTGATGAAGTAGTAAGAGTGAGCCACCTTCAGCAGTGACAGCAAAGTCTTTTGGGTTCTGCTGCACAGCTGCAGGAGCTGCGTGCCCAGCTCTGAGTGAGCTTGTAGCAGGTTGAAGGGACAAGCAGAGGCCAACTTACATAGTAAAATCCATCTTCATCAATTTCACCAAAGACAGTGATAATGTCCCCTGTGCAGAACGTAAGTTCAGCCTGCAAAAAAACATTTGTTTTGTTAGACAAACATTAATGGTATTCTTTTTAACAGCAAGTCCTTTTAATATTTTTTACTCTTCTGTATTAAAACAGTCAGTGAAATTGAGGTGAACTGTGAGAGCAGTCATTGGGTTTTCTTAGAATGTGAAATTGAAGCACCTCTCTTAGCAGGTTGCAGGCAGCTGCAGGACTCACTGTGCCAAACAAGCTGAATGCAACCCCACCCTGGAGGAACTCAAAATATATCTGCACAGAACTGGGCACAGAACATGTAACATCAGAGACAATGTGAAAAGTGATTCCATTGTTGCTGATGACAAGGTGACAAATATGCAGAGATGGGAGACTGCACATAGGTAAATGGAAGATAAACTCATAATGAAGATCTAGCTAATGCTCAGTTGTTTAAATGAAAATCTAGCTAATGTTCAGTGATTGCTTAAGATATTTTTACATTCTTATTAAAAAAATGCTAGAGCCAAGAAAGCCACAAAAGCTCAGAAACATGAATTAAGAAAAAATATGGCATACTATGAATGCTGTTCCTCTGTGCTAAACTAGGCTGCTTTGAGCTGCAAAAAAGGGCTGATTTTGAAGGAATGGTAAGGTAGGTTACAGACATCTGATAGCAGGCTTGTCAGCGTAAGGTAGAACAGAGGTAGATGGTTTGGAAATAACCATCTTACATGGAAACACAAAGCAGCGAATGGAAAAGAATCGTTCTCTACTATTTGTAACAACTCCATGTTTTTGTCCTTACAGAAATTCATTTTGGATAGATTTACACACGTTGCACACACACAGTGCCCAGTCATACTTCCATAACTGACAATTTGTGGAGAGCCACAATAAACAAATCCTACCAAATATATTCCTTGGTTGTTTTTCAACGAACACAATTCTACTTGTATGAATTTGCAGTAAATATGAGTGTATGTGAAAATACTCTATATTTCTACTTTTGAATTATTTTTTTCTGCGCATTAGCTGTTACGTGTAACAGTGCTTACTAATACCAGCTGTGTTTCGATTAAATTATGGCTCCATAAATGGTAAACACAGTAAAAAATTATGTAAATACCTCTACATCAACGTTAGGAGAACTTTCTCTTGGATCGTAATCGTACAGCGCAACCATCCTCCTCGTAGTCACCGAGTGCTGCCTGCCACTGCGCCTGTTTCTTTCTGTTCCAGTCACAAGGAGAGCAAGGGAAGGGAAGCTATCAAAGTTATTTTGAACACAAGCCACAAGGTCTGCATTTTTTCCCCACATCATTCACAACAGTGCAGTGACAATGCTGGTATTTCTCTAGCACAAAGATAAGATGCCATGGATTACCACAAACCCAGTAACACAGATAAAGGTTTCAAACCAGCATATGCATTTCATCAATAACAGTTTGCTTGCACTCTTCATTTCAAGCTACTCAGATCTCTGAGCAGTATTTATCTGCAAACGCAAAACAAGTGTTCTGAAATTTTCTGCCACTCTTGGTTAGAAGAATCGAGTTCATGAGGATGTACAAAGCTAAACATTTCTGATTATGGCTTCATTCCATTTCAGTACAGCTACCAAACTTAGTGCCTGTTCCTCTGCCCTCCCCTGGTCACAGGATTGTTACTCAAATTTCTGCTGGGAGACTGCAGTGAGAACTGGGCACTCAGCTGTCCCAAGACAAAAGAGGTTACCATTAACTCAGAAGTCTGCAGTACTTTTCAAGACTCCTTGACAACAAAAACTCACTCTCAAGTCCTGTTTAATTTTACATGTCTAATTTGTGGGGAACAGAAAGAAAGGAGTGAAGTAGTAGCTTAAAGGAACCACATGCTGTGTTTACTGATTGCTGTTGACATTTACCAGGAATGTCCAAAATGGGCCACATTTTAAATTTGAATGATATTAGCATGATTCTTGCAAATGATTGCTGCAGCAAGAGAAACATGCTTGTTAGTGCTACTTACAGACAGGCATTGAGGGCAGGCCTGATGAGCATTATGCAGTGTGACAAAGGAAACCTGAGGTTGGGAGGCACCCTGTGACTCCTGGCAGGTGGGCGAATGTCAAAGGTGAGCTAATGTGGGAGCAAACACTGAGTGTAGCATGCGCTCACAGATTTCACATCCCCCTGCAGCTGACACTGAGGCATTCAGTCAGAGATCACTTTTGCAGGGGGTGGATTTGAGTTATTTTTCCAGTTACCAATGCGAAGGAATAGACAGAACACAAAGAGATCCAAAATGGAGGCACGGACCATAATAGGAGGAGGACCCAGTTCCCTGGCTTCCCAGAACCCACACTTAGACCACTGCCTCCAGAGTAGCACTTCTCAGTTTGAAGTACTTCTCTGGGGCAAGACGCTGCCTACGGTCTGGGCTCAAGGACCATGAGCAAGGAAGGAATCCAAAAATGATTCCCTATGTATCTGCTATGTGACGGTATTTTCCAGCTTCTGATTTCCAAGAGATCAAAGGCATAAAAAAAATATATAAATCTAGACAGCTCAAATCATTTCAGCTAATTTACAGCTTGAATCAAGTTATTGTTTCTTAGCACAGACCTCTTTTAGACTTTCTGGATCTGCGGTGTACAGAGCGTGTGCTCTCTGTGTGGTCACAGTTGACTTCAGGAAAGGAATGCATACAAATAAAAGAAGAGAAGATATGAAGCTGTTCAAAGTTCTGCTTTTAAGGATTAAATGTGGGCAAAGGATTAAGAAAAATAAAGCCATATGAACACAGCATGTAAAGTGTCTGATATGACATTAAGACTATGAACAACAATATGAAGCAGACTAACGGCCTGCTAAATGATCCACGTGGGCAGCTTCTGTGACAGCAAGGATCTGAGCACATGGATCTCTGCTATTCAGACTTCATAGTTTTAAATTAAGCCAAACTAACTGCTCTCTCCAATCCATTAAAAAAGAGCATTTTTGGTTTGTTTTGGCTTGTTGTGTTTTTGCTTGTTTTAATGTGGCTAACAACTTAAATCCACGTTAAACTGAAAACAACACGATGCTTTTGAATTGCTAAAATATTTAAAGGTGAACTGCTGGGGGTAGGTTGCTAACAGCTCTCAGAAATATCTCAGAATAAAACTCAGTGCTTAAAAACGTAAAGCAGGGCAAAATTTCCATTTCAAATTGCCTTCCTCCTTCCAAGAGAATTTCTCGGCTCTTTCAGAAGACGCTGCTGGTTGAGTGCACTGAAAAAAGATACTTGTCCAATATGACCCTTAAACAGCCAAAACATTAAAATTATAGGGTGTTAAATACATTTGTGGCTTCAGTAGTGACTTCAGTAAGAACTGAGAGCACTGAGCAGGTCTTAAAGCAGTAAGCTCCAAATATGGCTGCTGAGGATTACATTTTCTGTATTTGAATCAGTCCTCGTGAGAGAATTAGAAGTACCTTCAGACACTTCTTAATCCCAGCAGCCCTTCAGTTGTGTTTACAGGTGTAACCACAGCAGGTTAGGTGTCCGATTCCAACAGACTTCAGACAATGTAGACTCATGTTAACAACTACATCTGCAAAACAATGCTGCGGACAGCCAACCTATTCAGGCACATCTGTAAGACCCACTGTCTGCCAGTCCCAAGCTTCTGAAATGGATGTGCAGGTGTCTGTGTTGTACCTACGGAGTGGATGGGCAGGGGGGTTTACAAGTGCATGACTGGGAACATTTGTTGTGTTTCTGGAGCAAAAGTCAACAAATAGATTTGAGATGACAGCAATTAAGAACTTAAGATGTCCTTTCCTTTCATAGACAGCAGGAACTTTAGAAAATAATATCTTGAAAAGCAACAAAAATAATTTGTCTCATATTTGCTAATGTTTTGGGATACAATCAGGTTTTATTTCATCTAAGAAAACAATTGTGGAAGACTTGTTTTTAGCAACCACTTTTACAGTTCACTTTTAAACAGGACTGAACCAGTTCCAGCCCTTTCTACTTTTTTGAATTATGTTGAAAGCTTTGTAACGTGTTGAGATACTGCTATGAAATGTACAGTTAGAAGAAAATCTTAGTTAGATACTTGCATTGTGTACCTCTGTACAACACTGTAACAACAATGTAATGCAAGTGGTTCGTAATGGAATCATTTGGCCAATCTGCTTTTTAAGGGGTTTGTTACTGTAAAATCCATTAGATATCACAATATGTAGTGCTGTCCCAAATTACATTACACATAACCCTTTGCCACAATCCCTTTAAATTATTGGTCAAGTAGGAAAACGTAGAAGAGTATAAATAATGACAAATAAGTGATTCGTTGTATGCTTTGCAGCAGTGAGCATATCACAAGGCACCTCAGCACAGCACGCTCCAAAGCACAGGGATCTTGTTCTGTGTCTTTCAGGTAAGGAAAAAGTTGTAAAAAATACCAGGGTAGTGAAGATAGAAAACCTTCTTTGCAGCAAAAGGTGTGACCAAGATTAAATATTGAATCAAGTCATCCAGTTACTGACACAGAATGTATCCCTCAATGTAGGAAACTGCTGCAGAATTTAGATGCATCTGCATATAATAAAAACAAAAGGCAAAGCAGATCCAGCCAAGTTAACAGCACCCAAGAATATGTGAACTGAAGCACATATATTGCTCCTTACCTATTTTCTCTACCGGTGTGTTCAAAGGAAGAAAACCTTGTTTTAGAAGCTGATCCATCATCTCCTCATCATCTGCTTGGATCTCAGAGACCATGTTACATGGGATAAGGCCGATCCTTGTGCACGTTTCTCCACGATAGAATCCATCAGCATCTTTGTCCCCATAAACCTGTTATTTAAATAATAATAATGTCGGTCAATAAAGTTTTAGCCTTTAGGATTCTTTATGAAGGCAAAATGGTTCCCAAGGCACAGATGATTACAGTTCAAATATAAGATTATATTAGTTTTTACTAATGCGATTTAAATTAAAGAACTGAAACTGTTAGGTTAATTTGAATTTTGATTTCTAAGCAGAAATGGGACTTTTCTGTTAGCATTAAAAAAGCACAAAATTCAGTGACAACACTGAAAGCCAACAGCTTTCCTAGGAAACGTGAATTAAGCTACAAAAATAGCACAAGTCTTCATCAGTGAGAACAGCTAAATAAAATTTCTGCCTTCTAAAAATTCATGTTTGCCAATGACAGGCCTTTATCTAAGATTGCACCACACAAAAATGATGACTTTAAGGCAGAACTGATGATTAATTTTAAATTATTTCTTGTTTAGGCAAAATAATTTCCTTATTTCTTTTTATTAAAAACAAACAAAAATCCAATCGCTTCCGTTCAAATCAGAGTTTGAAAAAGTGACCTTTCATCAGCTGTAACTTTATAGAGCAGGAATGTTTTCAGTTTCAACCACTCACCTGGCACATTGCTACTTCACAGTGCAGCATCTGTGACTGCAATGCATGGACAGGACAGACTTCATACAGTTCATGATGGAACTGACCCACCACCACCCCAAAGCTCAGGTGATGTGTGAAAAGCAATTTGGAAATGCAAACTAAGCCACATTCACATCAATGTCATGAGAAATAAAATGCAGATTGCATAATAATTACCACAGACCCAGACAGAAACTAAACATCAGTCAGCATAAATAACTTACATAGGGTCTCTCCAGACATTTCAGTGGCAAACATGTACATATTAGTGAGGAAATAGTTTAAATAAAAAATTTGGTAATTATCAAATAAATATTGCAGCAGAGAAAAGTTCTTAAACAATTTCCATATCTTTGGCATAAATTTGCATCAGTGAGGAGGTAAGCAAAAGATCTGAAGTATTTAACGTTACATGTTTATTATTATTATACAGACAGGATGCAATCCAACACAGTGGAAGGAAGTAAATATTTGAATAGTTTAAGTTACAATTAATTATATCTTTCAAGCATGTACTGTGAAAAGTGAGTCTATATTTTTTCAGGTTCAATTTCAGATAATACTTAAATCTCAGTTAAACTTCTGAGTACCAGAATCCCCACCTCTCCCCTTCCTCATTTCCACCCATTTTGCACCAGCTTAAATACAAGGTTGTAGGAGGAAATGCTTACATCTGCTGGTTCAACTAAAAAATCTGCCAGCTTTTTAAAATCTGAATAGCAAGCTGAGCAAATTTGCCTTGCAGCTGCACAATCATAATGAGGCAGGCTGTGATAGAGGGCATGAATAAAGACATGGATGGAGCATAACACTGTCACTGCCACCTGGAACAGAGCTGATGTTTCTTCTGCTGCCTCTTCAAGGGTCAGCTTTTGCACCTTACACTGATCAGTCAGAAAAGAACTTTTCGAGTTTCAAAGAGGAAGACTCCGGAAAAGAGACACCTGATTTTGAACCTTGATACAGCAGCTGTAGGTACTCTAAGCACTTTCACAGTACCTTTGGAGGACAATTTCCTTTAGCAGTTTTCTCTGTAGGCTTTGTAGCAATGGACATAGGGGGCTTCTGTCTCAGCATGTAACTCTGGCCATAACTACCTAAGGCAACTTTGAGCTTTTTGCCCATTACCTAATCATTTTGAAGCCCTTAGCAAGAGGTGTTAGGTTCCAAATCCAACAAGATTTACAGCCAGAACCTTGGAGAACAAAAAAAATAATCTTGGACTCTAGACACACAAGTTGCTTTCTCCAGTAGGAACAAAGCACACCCTGTTTTAGCCCTGTTTGTCTTTAGATCTCACCTTAATGATCTGCCCTTCTTTAAATGGCAGCTCTTCTTCTGCAGCATCAGGATTTGGGGACATTGTCAGCGGGTCGTAGTCAAAGAGTGCAACAAATATTCGAGTAGAAAGATCTTCTGTCCCAGGATCTGTTTCTGATTCTTCATACATTTCTGGAGAAAGATGGTCATGGCCACCATAGCCATCTATGGAAGAAAATTCAGAAAACAACAACTCAGTAATACAAGTTGGCTTCATTCTTCAACTATTCCAGTTAATATTTAAAACGTATTGGGCATTTCAGTGAAAACTCAACGCATGTCCTACCATGTTCAACATTTTTTTTTAACAGTAAGACTAATTTTTTTTTTTAAGTATATTCATAATCTGCTTGCACTGAATGGTTTGCTGATCTGCACACCACACTAACAGTTACACAAGCGAATACAGCTCAACAAAACAATTGGGTTTTTTTTAGGTTTACTATAGTTTGCTGCAAATGAGAGTAGCACCTTAAGAGTGACAGAATGACAGGTTTTGCCACTGCTGCAAAAATAACCATGCTTTTGATCCAACTGTTTTCCAGCACAGCTGCTTCTGTTCTTCAAAACATAAGAAAGCACATCCCAGCAGGGTTGAAAACACAGTTCTAATCTCTTCTCTCCAGACAGGTAGGAAGATACATAGTGCAGCAGTGTTAAATTATGCCAGCATTGGAACTACACTACTATTTTGTTTAAAGAGAGTCAGTTAACATAGCCAGCAGTGCCTCAAACCAACACAAACACTATAAAAATGTAATAAAATCCAGGAACAGTGGTTAGCTATGACTGCATTTAATCATAGGCTTGGTAGGAGTGATCATCCATGATCATCCATGAGTATCACAGTACTTGCCACTGTACTGCAGCCAGTCCACTGCAAGGTATCCAATCAATTAGGATATTAAAGGTGAAGACTAGCTTTTCATTTCTTATAGCTTTCATACTGTTCAGGTTACCTGGAGAATTCATTTAGTCCATGAATCAACAACACACTTGAGGATGAACTTCAGTAAAACTGAGTTAGAAAACTAGGCCAGAAAAGCTGACAGTGAGTGTTTTGATTGACAGGTTTCAAACATTTTAAAATTCTGCTTTGAAACAGCACATGGCAGCACTTCCACAGAAACAAAAACAGAACAGCAAAAACAAACATGCTCTCTCATACATGAAGCCTCAGACCCCAAAATAAAGCACTTAAAATCACAGGCCACTTCAGTAAAACTTATTGTGCAAGTCCCACTCACTTAAATGGGAGCCACATACTTTCACTCTTTGCTAAACTAACACTGATCATCTAGTTTACAAGATCTTTCACAAGATTAGAGAATGTGATATTATGAACAATGAAAATGTAGTAGCTATATCAATGTTTCCCCAAATACAATTTTAACTGTAATAATCTCTTACGAGGAATTTCTCTTAATAGTTTAAATATTCAGTAGGTAATATTGCAATTAAAATTTCTCTTTTTGCCACAACTCCAGATTTCATTCAATGTTTGAGATGTTTAAACTACCAGAAAATATTTTCAGAGGGTCGCAGCTTTAAGGGAACAGCTACTGACTCTTGGGTCCAGATAACAAGAAATAATGTGAGTAAGGAAAAATGCAAAACAGCAAAAGGGCAGGGAAAAGTTCCAGCCAAGAAGCTTTATGCAGACACAAAGCACAGATAGGAAGTCAGGGAGAAATGCACGTATGGGACAGAAAGCAATGGGACACAAAGGGTGGGATTCCTCTGTTGTGTTCTCTCACAGTCAGTTTGCAGTCTGCATGTGGTTTGTACTCATGCCCAACAGGTAATCTGAAACTGATGGGTTAAAGGTGGGACTTCTTGTTTGTTCGTTTTAAACTACAGATTGTTGCATCCTACTTTGACTGCAGTTAATGGGAATTAGGTGCAAACACAAAGTATAGCCAAACATACCTCAGTTAAAAGCACTGACCTGTAATAATCTGAATCAAAACAGTCAACGTTTGCTTCACTGAATGAGAAAGCATTAGCTCATTAGCTACAAATCTTATTTCTCTGAAGAGACATATACTACCCATACACACATACAACTGTGTATGTAAAATCTTAGTCTTTGGATGCAGCCAGCCAGATTCCCAGCTGCTGCAATTTACCACCATTGCATTGAATTCATTACTAGACACTGATTTACACAAGTTGGTGACTGCAAGCACCAGTCTGTTTTGAACAGTCAATCACTATTTGCTTTGACTCAACAGTCAATCACTATTTGCTTAAATTTTCAGGGCCCATTTTCTTCATCCAGAAATGAGGAAATAAAGAAAAAAGTGTTTCGTACTCTATATATGACCTAGGCTGCTCTTATAGGTTAAATGTGAAGACACTCCAATTTACTGAGTTATGAACTATGAAAACTGAGTTGTTGATCATGTAATGGTTTCTATGTTGATGAAGCAACAAATACCATCAGTTCTCCTACTATCAAATGCTGGGTTGTGACATAACAGCTGACCCTCTCCAGCCTGTATGGAAGCGTGGTCATTCTGATGAATGGCTGTTCAGGTATGTGCAGGAGATACTGACTGGCATTAGTAGCAGCAGAGGTAGCTTCACAAAGGTTCATGCAACGCAGTGTGCTTGGATGCAGCCAAGGATGGAGAGGTGGCTGGCTGCACAGCAGTTTCGGGACAGAGAGCTAAGGGCTGTTTGTCCCTCACATCTGAGTTGGAGAAACTTACCTGGCAGCAGACAGGATTTAAGAGCTATTCCCCTGGCATTCTGCATTGCATGCAATGTTGTCATACAGAAACCGCACTTGTTAACACGCAGCTCTACAAGGTGTCTGTCACAAAGGAGGAATAACGTTCGGCATACCGTATCTATATTCAGAGGTACGCTGCTGAGGCCATTTCTTGTGTCCACCAATGCTGCGATAATAAGCTTCTTCTTTTACAGGTGAAATATTTCCCTCACTACCTGACCGAGACCGCCCGCCTTCACTGTTACTGTCCATTGTAATTTCTATGGAGAAAAAGGGAATGATCTATTAAACATATCGCACTGTTGCCTTTGTGGAGGCTCCTGTGGGCAGGCTTTGCCCTACCTGCTTCTGACTGGCATAGAGTAGGAAGGCTAAACACTGGGGAAGCTTTGCCAGACACCTCAGCTTCTAGAGATCCTCCTTCAGCAGGGGAATCACAGAAAGGTGTATCTCCTTTTTAAAAGCTTCTAAATTTTGTGCTTTTTAAAATTCAAACAGGGTAAATATTATCAGTTAGATCTTTGGATAGGAATCATCTTTTATTACGAGGTTCAAATAATCCTACCTGACAGATCTGCAAGGTCAAGAGCACTGTAAACTGTGTTTCACCTTCTAAAGTATCAACCTAAAAACAAAAATTAATTAATTTACTTAAATCCTACCTTCAACAATAACTAATCCAAAGTATTTATAGCTTAATGGAGAAAATACCTCAAATAATTTACATTTTGGAAAATCTAAAGACTTATCTTTGGAATCCTGACAATATTATAGTACTGAAGTTCTTTCCCACTCATTTAACCTTCCAGAGCTGCTTTAAGAACTTTCTGTAGTAGGTGATGCAGAATAACTCAGTAAATGCTCCAGGCACACAGGTAAAAGAACAAGCTGCTGCCAAGACAATTGGGATCCACATTTTGGAGCAGTATACTGAAGCCAATAAAATAGTTTCATATATTTAAGCAGTCCAAACTTTGGCATATTGTAATGGTAGAACTACAGTAATTTCATTCTTCCAATATCCTATGTGCAGCCCTTATTCATGGGAAATTTCTGTGTCAGTGGAAGTTCTGAAAGTTAGTTCAAGTTTATGCAATCCTCTACTGTATGATTTTGGACAGCATAATTTTAACTTGCTTTACTGATAAATGAGTTAAATACATTTAACTGGGACATTTCATATCTTCTACAATTTCGTCCAGTAAACTTGTAGGAAGCAAGCTTTGTGCAGAGTTTTATCTAGTGTTTATATCTCCCTTGTCTACTCTCAGAGCGTTTTACTTCAGTATGATGCTGGAAGTGAGAAAAGTCTCCCAGCTATTTTAAATGCCAATTTTTTTAGTCAGAAGTCAGGCCTTTTGATATCTCAGCCTTTTATACTTTAAGTTGCACTAAAGGAGAACAAACGTAGGACTTAAGATTCTGTTTAATAATGTTTGATTGATTATAAGCAATTAATTTCTTTATCTGACTCCTGATTGATTGCTACTGAACCGCTAAAGAGCAGTCATGACTTGCTGCCATTTGTGTCCTCACTTTGTTGACAGAAAGTGAACTCTGGCAAATTACTTCCCTATTTTTTAATTAAGAGGAAACCCAAAGTACTAATTCAAACAAGCCTGCCTACTCTCTCACTATTTATATAAAAAAATTAGATACTTGGCTTAAGTAGTCCAAATGTAAACAGAATCTTTACTCTTGAAGAAAAAAAAGGCTGCTTTTGGACGAGAAGGAAAAAAGACATGACAATTTAACAGTCCTACCACCACCATCCGAATGCTGTTTGGTTCAGCTAACAGCAGCCTGTCAACAGCACAGGAGCCTCCCTGGAGACGATTCTCCTCTATGCCATTTTCACATCAGAGTTATTCCATTAATATCTGCATGATCCTGGTTTATAGCAGGATGTGGGGAAAGAATCAGGCCTCTGAAAAACCATGTTGTTACACTGCAGCTATTAAGGCAGTTTCTTGTATTACAGCTGTGTGTACTGTGACCTACAGTTGCACTCATAATAACTCCTGATAACAAGTATCAAAATAATTGTGCCCAATAAGGGGATTTTGCTTTTTTTTTTTTTTTTGACAGCACTGGCATTTTAGTGTAAGCTCATACAAAGGGAAAATTATTCAGTATTTTTTTAAAAAAGCACTCCTTTATGATCAGTCTCTTTCCTTCTGATAATCCCCATTGGTGATGCCTCTCATCCACACAGATGTCAGATGAGAACTGCCTAACACTGCTTTCTGCTCCTGCTGCTGATGTGAACAGTGTTCAAAAATTAAAGCATGGTTTAGGAACAAGAACGAGACTGATTTTACGTCTTCATGGAGTAATGTTCTGCTCATAGCTCACATTACTCTTGCTGCATTTGTTTTGCATGTGTTTCCTGATTTTTCAGTCTGAATGTTCCTTATTTGTCAGCATAGAGTGCAAGTTTTACAAATATGTATTTGGCCATATTATCTTGATTCCATTATCTTTTCTGCACGACTTTTTGGATTTCCTGGTATACACCAGAATAAATTTTAAGTCATAAATAAGCCAGAAATAGAGATTAAATATAGTAGACATATGCAAGTTCTACCAACTTGTTACATTTAAGAGCTTCAATTTTCTCCTGGTGAATTCCAAAAAGTAGTCAAGAAAATGGAAAGTAAATGCAAAATGACAGTTGATGAATGGGAAGATGGATGGCTGAATGGATCATCAAATGAGTACATTTATTTTACTGATGGGATTCCTGCCTGCATTATTATTATTATTATTATTATTATTATTATTTTTAGGTAAGATTTAACAGCATCTAACCCAAGTAACACCCAGCAACACCCATTAAATTCAATGAAAATAATCCCAGTGATGTCAGTGCCTAGCAATTCAGCCCCCATGAGACACTTATATTAGTGCACTTATATTTAGCTCGTATTTAGGTGGAGAAGCTTTTAGTTCCATCTCACCCCATCGCTCAAGACAAGTGTCCTTTGTAAGGATCGCCTCCCCAACTCTGAGGCTGCAAAGAACAGAAATGCACCAATCTGTCCAACTAACCAATGGAAGGGACCAACATTGGTCGAGACCTTTGTGGCACTGCACTGCCATGAGAGGACCTTCGCCCTGCATGCTCCACCCTTTCAGGCCATCCTGCAGATGATGGATTACCTAAAAGCTAAAAAAACAACAAAAGAAAAAACAGGTTTGTAAATTACATGCATGATAACATTATGGTTACATGGTTGGACATTAATCAGGTCAATCATATTTGGAAGCAAAAGCTCTAAAGGCAACTAAACTTAGTTTTTAACTCAAAGGTTAGCTGAAAAGTAAATACTGTTGCCTGGCAAACCTGCAAAAGCAAAAATGGTTCCCTGATTTATGGCAGTTTTGCAACCAGCAGTCACACATCAGAACAAAAAGAAAAGAAAAGAATTTTGGAAACATTCTTTTGCCTTTGTTGTTGCTGCTAAAATGACATCATAACCTCCTGAAGAGTCATGCGACCAGTCACGAGAGTTCATGATATTGGACTGCACTGAAAAGGCAAGCAATTTTTTGTTGTCAGCTGTGCAGCTTTGACCAGTTTGCAGCATGTGAACAAGTGTATATCCTTCTGCCTTTGAGCACGCTGCTTTTCTATAATGGCTTTTGATTGTTAAAGCCTTTTAGATGTTCTTGAAACATGTAGAAGGGAATGTAGACACATTTCATCTCACATCACAGCTGTCTCCCTCTGTTCATTACCCTTGTAGAAAACACTGCTGCTTTAATAATGAAATGATACTATTTCAATGCTCTCCAGAGTTCATCATGCAGCCACTGAGATTAATACAGCTTGGGGATCAGTTTTAATGGGAGAAATTTTTAAGGATCATTTCAGAATAGACTGCTGGGCTAGAAGAGCAGGCAGCTGATTTCTACTGTTCTATGAAACACGCTTGATTGATCTGAGATTTCCACTCTGGACTGCTGCAGACAGGGCGGGCAAAGAACTTGTTTGAACTTTTGGGAGCTGGGAAGCCTATGGATACAGCTATGAAAGCACAGAGACTGCCAGACTAACGGACAGAAACACAATTAGGCAGGATTACACAGAGGCATCCTTGAAAGATATGGAACAGCCCTGTCCTCTCCCTTTCGAAGAAGCTGTTTGCCTGCATTCTCGTGCAGAGATGCAGACTGCAACTTCAAAGGCAAGAAGAGATGATCTAAAAAGGAAGTCGAAGTGGCAACAGCGCAGAGAGAAGGGAGGAAATGGAAATATGATGAAACCTGTGACTCAACAAACGTGGGTCACTGTTACACTGGGGAGTCTTGATTGTCCACAGATGACTCATGATAAAGAGCATATCCTCAAAATTCAGTGAGTGAGATGAACAAAAAGAATATGATGAAATGGATTCTTTGAGATATTTAAAATAAAAATTACTGATGAAATATTTTTCCAGTTAAAATGCATTGTTTTTTTTTTTTTTTTTTTTTTTTTTAAAGCAACATTTAGATGGGCAAAATAAAGTAAAACATTTTTTGGGAAAAATTGTAGTTCAGCTAACCCTTAATTAAAATTTAGATTCAGTTGTCCTTTAATAAAAGCAGCCATTATTGTAATTTTTTCTGTGGGAAAACTGTTGTAAAGCAAAATTAAACTGATTTTAGCATGACATAAAAGATGACTGTAAAGCAAAACGCAGAATAATAAACAAAAATGAATGGGGAGGAAAAAAATGGGAAAAATGCAGCAGAGAGGTCCAAAGGATGGACTCTAAAAATTAATTCAGAAAAAAAACCCCCACAAAACAAAACCAACAGAAAAAAACACAGGAGAAAGAAAACTGATTTGGCAAGCAGATGTTAGAAGGAAGAATTACTTCACACACCAAAGAGTCTTCTGCATCTCTGTGGGATGACTTTGCAAGAGGACCAGCTGCCCTAGAGTCAGCCATTTTTAAGTCGTTCTTCCAGCCTCCCTGAACATCTTCATTGGACAAATTATCTGGTCTATTACATTTCTGAGTCTCATACTTTTTCTCGTAACTGGACTTGACCTGTTCACTCCTGGGCTCTACAAAGGAAGATCCCAAGTCACCAAAATCTTCTTCAATGCTGGTTTGCCTTGTTAAAGTTTTCCTGCGAGCAAGCAATGGCCTCATGCTTTTCCTGCAGGAACAATCAGCAGTGTCTGCACAACAGCTAGATGCAACACTGGCAGAAACTGAATCGCAAGTGTATCTGAACGTAAAACGAGATTCCTCTTCTTCACTTCCACAGTCCAGTCCACTGTCTGGGCTTCTTGATAAGGACCGGCTATATTTGCATCCTTTGTCATCTGCAGCAAAATCCTCCATGTCTGAAATTCTGTGCTTGGCTGGGTACCAGAAGTTGTGCTGCTGATCTTGATTGTAGGGCCTAGGTGGTCTAGAGTCTCTAGCTATTGTGGATTTCTTTTTATAGGGCATACCTAAACCCTGCTTGTACAGCAGTTCAGAGTATTCACCATCCTCTTCAGCTACTTCTGGAATACTGAACAGCTTTTTACTGTGATGTATCTGCTGTGAAAAGTCAGGCTGTTCCAAAAAAGTGGCGTCAGTGGTCTTATTCTTATTGCATTCCTTAAGATTATGTAATGTTAAAAACCAGAGAGGGAATAAAGAGTGTGTGACAAAAATAAAATGGGAGGGAAAAGGGAGAAGAAAAGAAAAATAAAGACAGAATTAGTTTTAGAGCAATGGCAAACATAAGACATGCAGCTTATTAAGTGAAAAGGATGTCATGCTTTGAATGAGAATCTGTGAAAAATAAAGACATGATTAAGAAAGTTTCTGTGTGTCAGATACCACGAGGAGTCAGTACAAACAACTGAGCGATGCTCTAACAAGAACAAACCCATGCATCTAAAACAAAGCAACAGAAGCTGCATACAGATTCCAGCATGGTGAATGAGAATGGCATTAAAACATGGCACTAGTGCTGAGTGTGATCCTTACCACATGACAAATTGGAATTTAATTTTTCTTTGTAGCCAGAACCCATATCTGAGAATGAAAATTCTGTTCTAACAAGCTTTCTTGCTTTGCATCTATTATATTATCCTATATAAGTACCAAATATCCCTAGAACTCCTGCCACAGTAGAGAAATTCTGCAAACATCATTAAAGAAGCTTTAGATTTCTTTAGAAAATTAAAAAAAAAAAAAAAAAATTAAAAAAAGCATCATTTTCAAAGCTTGGCTTCCAGAGAAAGAAGCCAGAGAAGCTGGCTGCTCTCTGATGCCCCTTGGTCTGGCACTGTCCTCAAATCTCCCATCATAATCTTGTACCTGCTTGATAAAGCCAGTATTTGAAAATCAGCCTATTAGTAGAACTAAGTAAAAGTCTCTGTTTAAACCAGAAGTGGGTACAAACTATCCCATCTTGAATAAAATAAGCATTCTGAACACAATAATGCTTTTGACATTTTTGTATTGTAATTACACTAAACACATGTTGGTGGGACAGAAGAAACCTCTGTAGCATCTTTGCTGGACTCCAAGGAGAGACAGTGTATGTCTGATCTGTCTTAAGTTATAAATGTGCATCAGTCCCATGAAACTTTTATGACAAACTGCCATAGAAATATGAAAAAGTCAATAGATATGAGCAGGAAGTTTTATCTGAGTTCAAGTATTCCTCATTTTAGAATACTCAGATCTGGTAAGTTAGCTCAGTCTTCCCTTTATCACTGACACCTGCCTTTGTTTTAAGGAACCACTGGAGGAAATAACAATCTCACAATAAAGCAAGTATTTACCTGCACGCAAAACATTTTCTTGTTACTTGAGAATATCTATTTCCTTAGGAGAAAATAATTACAGCTGAAAGTGCATGGTTGGCATACTTTCAGATGCAAGAGGAACACAAACCTGTTTACACTATGGAAAACCTAGTAAATACGCTTTTTTTTGTTGCCGTTAACTAACTACTGCTGTTGAAAAGCAAAATTGGATCTCGTGAAAGAAGGGGAAATTACTGAGCACTTTGGGATCAGAATCTGACGTGAAGCATGTATCCAAAACCTTAACAATATGGTGGGTAATATTCTCCATGTGAGACTCCGACATCCATGAGCCCTGCCCCAGGAAGCACTCACACTCTGAGTTCTGCTTCTGCAGATTAAGCACCACACCTTCCACATACACCACAATATAAACAGAGGTATGCCAGCAGAATTCAAAATGTCTAGAATGACTTATCACACCAATTAAGGGTCTAGTTGGATATCAAAAATTAGCAATACTATCATAAAACTAAGGAATAGGTGTCGTTTCTGAAGCATGAATCACAAGAACAGTCTGAGGACAATTTACTTTTCCTCTAGAGGAAGGGTCAGAAGCAGCATGCAGAAGGATTTCAGATTCAACCTTTATGATAGCAGAAAAACTGAAACACCCATTAGTTTTGTTTTGAAAAAGTACCCCTCTCATTCCAGATAGTGTCAGAATAGAAGGGCTGAGTTTACAGTACACAAAAGCAGTTACAATGGTCACAATTCTTTTACGTGTGTGAAAATAGCACCGTTTTTTTGTTAAACAACTAAATACTAGAAGAAAAATCCACCTGTGGTTTTCCTTATCATTCGGTTTATCCAGCTTGCTAAGAGAAGAATTTAGTGTAATCAATATACACATAAAAAGCAAATACAGTTTACACGAGCAGACATACTATGGGAAATACACGCTCTGCATTCAGTAAGCTCAGTGTTCTGCATATATCTAATTGTTGTCTTTCATGATTAATATTCTTATACAGTGTTAAAACGGAATTTCTGACACTTCTTTCCTGTTTGGTGATTCCTTAATTACCCCAAATCTCCTTCTTACAAGTGTGCTTTGGAGTCAGAGAAAGAGATGGCACTGAAAATAGGAAAACACACATCTGATATGAAAAGCCTAAATTGTTGTAGGTGGATTTTTTTTCCCCCTATAGGTATGCATGTTTATATAATCAACTCGTTATTTGAGTAGTACTTGCAATATATTGTCATATAAACAAGGAAAAAGATCCCAGATACAGAGCAAAAACTGCAACTTCCACAATTTCATATAGAAAAACAGTCAACTAGCTACAAGAGTAGATATCCAACAATGGAGAGGGGAAAAAAAGAAAAGAGAAGAAACAAATTCTAAGTCTACACAGCACTTATTTTTAATCTTCTTCAAAATCCATAATTGACTGAAAAAGTGCTTTGAAGGAAGAAAAAAACCACGGAGGTATTCTTAAGGTTTCCCTGCAGTCACACTTACCTTAAGTGCATTGTGTGAAGTCAAACTGACTCGCCGTCTTCCTCCATCCTCCAGCTGCATTTCAGAGTACAGCTCTTCCTCGTCTTCCTCCATAATATCAGACAAATCAGAACCTCTGCTGCTCTCTGTATGGTAGTCTTCGCCGTGGCAATAGTGGGGCTATTCAGCAGAGTGAGAAAGAAAAATCTTTAATGACTGAAATTAAAATTCCTTGTGCACCACTTATGAGGAACAGAAGTACTTCCTTGGTTTGAACATCACAGTAATACTGCATGTAAATGACATCATGCAGGTTGCTCTTTTGTTTTATGAATAAAACCTTTTTTTTCCATTTATGCTCCCATTTAATTCAAGAAACCCAGTCTCAAATCCATAGGTGATCCAAAAAGATGCATTCAGAGCATCAGATCTAGCTTTAGTCCTGATGAAATTCCTCTAAAGAGGTCCTTCATGCATCAGTAGACTTGCTGACCAAATTGTAAAAGCCCTAGGATAATTCACATATCATCTGTTCTTCACAGCTGTTTGTTACATCACATAATGATTTAAAAGTGATCAGCACTTAATTATTGCAGCATGTTACCATCATTGTATAATATAGCTAGCTGATGGAATTTGAAGCTTTCATTCTGTTAAACATTGCAGGAATGGACTGGCTACAGTTGTAATGGCCTTTTATAACTAGTTTGAATATTTTAAGTTCCAGTTAGATGGAAGATAAAGAGGAAAATATATGTCTCACTAAATTGCTACTAAACTGTTAAGCAGGTGTGGCCTTGGTTTAATTCCTGCTTAGCCAGAGTGCTATGTCCAACAAACCAGATCATAAACTAAACTCATTGTATTTCCAAGGATACATTTTAAAATGAAGCTGAATGTCTGCAGTAAAACATCTTGAGATCACAAAATAAATCATAAAATAAAAAACTCTCACAGATTATCCAATGCCAGTAACTGCTGCAATAAATCCATGCTTGCTTGGACCATCACACCTAGCAAGTTGCCTCCACAGCTTATCTAGTGTGGTACTAACAACAGTAGAGTCCTGCTAAACAGCCACCCAATTATTTAAAGAAATCTTTTAATACAAGCACTAGATAAAATAAATCATGAAACGTAACTAGGACGTATTATATAAGGAACAATTGTGCAGTTCTGCCTAAGATCTGTATCTGTATAATCTGTATGGAAAAGGGCACACAAACTTCACATGCAATAACTGAACTGTTTCAGATCTCTGATCCATGCTACCCTTCCTCATGGGACATGTTCAAATTGAGGAGTCTAAAATCTATATTTCCACCTCCAAAACACAAAACACCAAACATGAAGGATCTCCATGAGTGGCCATATCTAATGCTCATCAAACACTTGAAGAAAAACCTTAACATCACTTGCATCTATCTGCAGGTCTTTTTTTCCACTCATCTATAAATTAAGGCAAGCAAACTGATACAAATCCTGAGACATTTGATTACAGATCGGAATACAGAATAGCAATTCTTGAAGATACCAGCAGCACAAAGGCATTACAGTAAAAATATCAAACTAATAATTTCTTATGGAGAAAACCACCACAGATTACGTCTCTCCATTTTTTTCCAATTATTTCTTTACTAACAAACCACATGGTAAAAGTGATCTTTCATAAACAACGTAAATGAGCAACTAAACTTCAAATAGGTGTATCTCACTAAGCTGCAAACGTTTAATAATCAATTTGCACTTAACACACTGCAGCTGTTTCACAAGATATAATCTGGCTGCTGTTCCTCAGAGCACATTTTCAGTGTTTTAAAGCGATGAGGAATTCTTTCAGCCTCACACACACACACAACATTCTAATTATATCTGAGAAGGCTTGAAGCCAGGTAGATTTCAAATCTGGCCTTGAGGATGTAACTAGTAGATAGCAAAGTTTAATCTCTTTAGGCTTCAAAGAACATAAATCTAAGGGTTCCCTGACTTTCAATGTTCATATCCAAGCTGTCTGTATTGGTTTTTAGAGCTCATTAAAGCAGACACATTCCAAATAATCTTTGGATGATCTAAGGTCTACTTGCAGCAACTTAGTATGCTTACAGTAGATATGCCCAAGTTTGTTTAACTTGGTCAAGTACAAACATACATATATTTGTTAACATAAAAAAAACCTAATTTTATCTTAGTCCCACTACAAACACTATACACAGTTCACACTGAGCCTTCTTAGTGAGATCACTAGGCCTGATAAAAAATCTTGGTCTCTTTGCATCTAGAACCATTTTAATTGTATACAGATGTAAAGATGCATCTCACTCATGAGCACATTTTGTAAGCATAGCATGATTGGATGTATTAAAAAAAAATAAATGGAAACCACTCCACGTAAAGATGACACTAAATGACACAATTATACCAGTATGGTTACAATAATTAGTTGCCCTGAAGATCATGCTGAGCTTCACAAAATAACTCATGTCATATTAAATAACTGACACAATAAAAAGACCAGGTTACTCACTTGCTTTCCAAGTTCTGATCCTTTCAAGAAATCATCAACTGAAGCCCCCCTCCTTTTGACATTAGGAGAATCATATCCATCTTCCTCATCATCTGAGTTAGCGTACTGTGCTGCATTGCTCCTTTCACTAAAAACACTCCTCCTCTCCATCTATCAAACCAACAAAAAATGGAAAATTGTAAAGATGACTTCATCTTGCAACCAATGGAGAAATGGCTAAATAAGGCATAAAAACTCACGAGCACAATGCTTTAATATACTCATGGTTTAAAGCAATGTTAGTTTTCCTGACTAACCTTTTAGGAAAGGCTTCCTCCCCATTCTCCCCCAACCCGTCCCAGAATTATTTTCTGGAAACATTTCTAGTACAGCTATGAAGCTTCTACTGTTGGTCAAAGGTTGATCGATGCTCTGTATGGTTAAAGGCATATTTGCTGAAGATACAACAGAATTTTAATATACAGCTTCTCAAAACACTGATCTTCAGGTCTGGGAATTTATTAGAAGCTAAGTAAGGTTCATACTCCAAAAAAAAGTATAGTTGATGGAAAGCCCTACAATGAATAAAGCAAGCCCTAAAAGCTGCAAGAAAAAAGTTGGTCTTTACCCTATTGCTCTCTGCAACTCGCTGCGCAGCTTCTCTTGCCATGGCTTTTGCAACAGTGTTTGGGACAGGTGTGCCTTGAGGTTGAGGGAGTATTCGGTTAGGCGATGGAGATCTTCTCCCCTGAAGTGAGCTGTGAAAGTTAGGGACAGGCGGTTCAAGTGTGTGCCCATGAACAGGGGATGCTGAACGAGTCTGCTCCCATGACTCATCTATTTTTACATGTGGACCTAAATGTTCTTCTTTGGTTTCTGGGGCTCCGGCACTTGCTAATGGCTTAGATTTGGGAGCAGTTCTGGGGAGAGGGGATGGAGGCACCAGTAGGTCAGATGGAATGGCAGCAACAGAAGAGTCCACTGATTCCCCTTGTGCAGAGAGTGTTCGAACAGTAATTTCCTTTGCTTCAAGACTTCTTAGTCTCATTAGCTCCACCAACGTGTTCTCTGCTGTTGGAAAGATCACCTCTGCCACCTGTGTACACAAATAAGCAACATACTAGCTCGAAGATATGTTACCCTCCCTTCAACGTTTTAACATGGAGTGAAAGTTAGGGCACCACAACAATTAGCACCAGCCTTCTTAATTCTTTCCAACTCTTCTGTCCAAAAGCTGAAATGCGTACAGAAAGGGTGCTAATGATCAAATAGCACAAACAAAAGAACAAGTACTGATAAAAAGCAAGAAAGCATAGCAGACATTGAAGTGCCATCACACATTTATTGCCACCTTTGCCTGCCAGCAGAAATTCACCTAACGCAGATGGTACCTGTAATGCTGGAACTCACCCGTTGACCTTTTGCATAAACACCATAGCCTGTGACATTGGCACCGTGGGAGGTCCCTGTTGCTGTCAGGGCTGGTGGCTTCCAGGACACCTGTATGGTTGCTTGGGTGGACCCGGCCCGGACAGTAACATCTTGAGGTGGAGCTGGAGGACCTAAGACATGCAAGACTGGTCATCAGTGAGCCTTAGACTGGAGTCCGTAGATGAGTTTCAGAGTTGGAAACTACAGACCTCAAAGCACTTATTTTTTTCAAGAAGACAAAGTATCATTGTTGAGTTACAGTGTAAAAACAGAAGCTTACACTCAACATGAACTGATCCTGGGCCTTACAGACATTAGCTAAGCTCTATTTACAACATAGTTTGCAATTGCGTTGCACTTTGCTCCAATTTTTATCCCACCAGGCTGCATAACTGCTACTTACTTTGAACAGAAATGTTAATAGACAAATGTGAGGGAAAAGGCACCCAGAATGACACTGTTAATGAAAAATGGCTGCAAGTGACAGCAAGTGACTTTTGGGTATCTTTGCACTGAATGCATGTGGCATTCACAGAAATGACTTTGGTATTCTGCTTCCATCAGTGACCATCAGTGCCTCCAAGTCAAGATCCACAGGTCAGAAGCACATTGACACTAAGGTGCACTGGATGCAAGGCAGAACTGGAACCTTTTCAATCAGCAGCATGTTGGTTAAAGACAACTGGATTCAACATCTTTTATCTGCACTGAATAAAAATGTATATCTACTAACCTTTTAAGGCATTTAGCATACATTAGAGAAATAGTACACCAAGTACATCCTTAATTAAAAGACGTTATCAAGCTACTATAAATAGCTCTACTTTGGACAGGAACCTAAGTGAAACATCATGGTTTATTAGTTCATGAATATTTCAGGCATCCTGTTCTGTTATTTAATAATCAAACACTGGGAAGTGCTTCATGATAAAACATTTCCGAAGCAGGTTTCAGCTGCAGCCACACCTGGGTAATAGCTGGGAGAACACAAACCTTAGCAGCTGAGAGTTTGCTTTTTCCAGTGAACAAAGCACCTCCAATTTCTGTTCATCTACTGAGAGAGAAAGTTACAAATATTCTGTGTGCATTCACTGCTGCCAAACAGATCATCATACAAGTGCAAATATCAAACAAGCCTCATCCTCCAGATACACTCGCAAACCATCAGTGCATTTCAGTGGTTTGTTATCACTGCCTTTCATCCTTGGAAATAAAGTTCTGGTCATGTTCATGACACCATAGGCAGAACATCATTTTTTTCCCTATAACATCCATTGCACCTAGTGTATTTTTAACTAGCAAGACCAAAGCAGTAAATCTAACCTAACTGACTTTTTTCCCAAAATAAGATTTTGAATTAGGAGCCAGTTTCATCTTCCCTATTTTGCTGACAGCCTGTATTAGCAATTCAGCATAATTCTTCAGTTTACAGGAAGAAGGCAACTGATCTATTCCAGTATCTTGTCTCTGTCAGTGACATTCATCTGCTTTTGCAGGAGACGACACCTTTCTTCCATTCTCTCAAACAAACAACCTCCAGAGAGTTTATTTCTACCTTTGTAGCCTGTAACAGAGATTGGTTTAATAAAATGCAATGCATCTCAACAGAGAACATGTCATTATTGCTTTAGCGTGCTTCAGCAACTAGAGGGAGTTAAAGACTCTTAAGAGTTTGGCCTGAAAAAATCTCACTCGAAAGGCATTTCCCAAATAACAAAGAAGTCAAACAAATTTAATTCACCGTACGGGCAACATCTCCCAGGTCCAAAGTTGAAAATGCTCTCCTCCTAGCAGATGCTGCAATAGTATCACCACTTATCCCACTGAAATGACTGAAAACAAAACAGTAAATGCCCAAATACAAAACATACAAGCTTAATTCCTTCTCTCAGTTCAACCAACTGTCCTGCATGTGTCCTTACATGTAAGTCACTCAACCCAAGGAAGAGGCCAGAAATAATTCCAGTTCCCTTGCTGGAATTGAATCCCAGCAGGGAGTCAAACAACACACTGCACTGTAGATGTCATTGGAATTTCACTTGCCAGGAGTCACTTGTGCTTGACTGTCTCTGTTTCAGGGGCATTCAGTGCTCTAGAAGTATGAATATAAAGTAAATGTCCTAATTGTCTTTGATTAGACAAGTCTATAAGAAGAGATGTTCATATTTTTAGGTATTACCATACATTCCAAAATCATGACATTACTCTTTCAATGCAGTACACTATTTCAGCTCTAGTCTTCAACATTACATCACAGTTCACTGGGAGAAGACTCATAATTTATCTACATCTCTAATGTAAAAGCAAGGTGGGAAAAAAAAGGCCCTGATTTTTCAAAACACAACCGATTCACTACCTCCACAAATTCAAACTGTACCTGTGATTACAGCCACACAACCAAAACTCATCTGTATCACCCCTAAATCACTGTGATCCTCTAAGCTATCTATACTGTTTTCTATTCCAGGGAAGAAATGGATCATCTCCATAAAAAGTGCATCTGGATACACAAATAACATGCTAGAATAATAATTGTTTCTGTCCAGAGCTGCCCATACGAACAAAAATAAATTGCTAACAGAACTACTGTAACTAAACTAATTAAAAACAAGTCGAGATTATTCTGATAAATATATTCTAGCACGTGATGATGTTCTGCATGTCTTTCTCTAACTTACCTTCCCAAAATGTACCAAGGAACAAGAAGGGGAGTAATACAGGAGAGGAATGAGTCATAGGTACCATTAAGCAATCAAATAGTCCACAGCCTGTTCACGAAAGCGACACTGATTACAGCATAAAGCAAAGGGTAGGCTATTTTATCTGGAATTTTTACAGAAACATAACTGGAGAGTTAGGGAGAAAGATACCAAACCTGCTGGCAACGTAGAAAATTCCACAAAGGCTTCTTTTTTTTCTCGTTGTTCTAGGGGAAGCTGCCAGGGCATCTGGTGGGGCTTTGCCATGACTTTCACCTTGTAGGCCATATTGGGTTTCAAATTAAAAAAGTGGTACTTGTAGCTAGCAGCTTTGACAATGTCAAACTCTTCTTCATTAAGAAAAATGACATGACTGTAATTACTATTTGTAGGGAGCCAGGACAGCTCAGCAGAAATCTGGGTTATGTTGTCCACTTTGAGATTAGAGGGGGCTACAACGACGTCCTTCCCAACTAACAAAGTGCACTGCAGTTCATCTGAGTTACCCTTATTTGTAATGCTCTGAATTGAGATTCGGTACGTACAAGTAGAAATGTTAAGCTTTTCTATAAGAGCTTTCGTTCTGCTTCCCAAGGCTATGTTCATCCGTACTTCTTTGTCAACCAGAACATTATAGCTGTTAATGGTTCCCCATCCGGGTGGCACTACTGGCGGCTCCCAGCCCACAATGACACTTTTGGCTAGTTGTTTAATAAGGGTGATTTTTCTAGGATAAGGCACAATGTCTTCTCCAATTTCATCAATGTTCACATCCAGAGTCCCTGCACCGTTGCTGATTACGCTAGAGTCTATGTGACTTGGTGGACTTATCTCCAGGGTATCTCCTTCCAAAGTAGAACCCGAATGGTTGATGAAATTCTGATCTTGTTCACTGCTTAATGTGCTCGATAAACGGGTCTCATTGTCTTGAACAAAATCCACAAAATTCGAAGGGACCAGTCCTCTCTGTCCATCTAGAAGCTCCCCTGGTGAGAAAGAAAAATGTCACTGAAGTCCTTGAGGAGCACAGCCCTTGCATGTTAATGTCCTGTGGTAAGTGGATAAGATAGAGGTGAAAACTGTACACAAACAGCATTTGGAGTTTGACAAAGTAAAAATTTAGTGTAGCAAAAACCCAGAACTGCCAGTAAGCTTTCTTGTCACCTTAAATCTACCAAGCAGGAAAAGCTGGCAATATAAAATGTCTTATAGTTAGCTCTGCCTGCAAAGAGCGGCTTTGTTGGTACAGAAACTCTGTTAATTAACATAATGATGATAGGGCTAATTTTAGCAACTGATTTGATAGTAGATGAAGGAGAGCACAGGGAGTGTGTTTGACAGGTGAACTGATTTAAATCTGCATCAATTAGCATGAATACACAGATTCAAAAACCTACCTTCATAAAAGCCATCTTCATCCATATCTCCATACACATAAAGGTACTTTCCTGCTGTAAGAGGGAGCTCTGCTTCTGGATTTTCATTTGGTCCATCAAAAGGGTTGTAGCTGCAAAGAAGTACAGATGAAAAACATGCATATATACTTACGACCCCCACATAACTGGATACTAACGTGAAAAAGGTGAGGTGTACAGTTCTAAGGCTACCTTAGATGGTAATTCAGTCTTTTTTTTTTTTTTTTTTTTTTTTTAAATATATAACCCTGGCCTAAATTTCCATTCTGAAAAGTGAATTAAGGAGATATCACTCGGGAGGTCTCTTCCAGTCCTTATCTTCTCCATTTTCTAGTGTGAATAGCTGCAGCCTGTTACTTAACTATTCAAAGAGTGCTCAAAGAAAGCAGGGACATTGATTGTAGATCCACCTGCCAAAACTTCACTGCTAAAAATGTTCTCGCACTTGGGTTTTTGACCAGGAACAAGAACTGGCTCCAGCTAATGATGTTTGTTACCTATAACGTGCAATACAAAGATGGACTTTCCCAGAATATCTCTGCTTCGAGGTATTGGAATTCTGATCATTATCCATCTGTAAAAGAAAAAAAGACAAAAAAGATTTAGTTCTAAAAGTTCCATGCATCATTCTCCTGACAGATGAAAAAAAAAATCGAAGCACATGTAATTAAGAAGAGAAAATTCACATTGATATGAATCAAAATCAGTTAATTTTACTTACAAAGGTTTAGAATATAAAGCAATTGTAATTCAAATTCCAGCACGGTAAAGAAATTGAACTATTTCTTGGTACATCCTAAAGATTCAGATAAGATCAGAGTCTAGACATTAATTTTCCTCAAAAGCTTGCAGAACTGACCCAAATACAGACTGGTTGTTTATCATTTAGTAAGTAAAAAAGATAGTGAGGGATGTACTTTACTTATTTCATGCTTTACTTTGAACTCATTCAGGAAAAATGAACTTTTCCTGTAAGATCTGGAGGACTTTCATTAAGGTGGGGATACTAGGATTAACATTAGAGTCAAACAGGTAAATCGTCCAAAACTGGATGATCATTTTACAGTCTGGACAGAGTGAATATTGAAATATAACTTTCTGGCCTAAACGTGTCCCTGCTTGGTTGCCAGTATGGACCAAAGGTGCCCCAGAAAAACACTGAAGCAAGTCACCTTTCTTCTGAATTAACTCTTAAGAGATGGGTTAGCTTGCTAGGAAAGCACAGTACACACCATCCTGCCAACGCACCACTTTCAGTGGACAACAACAGCTATCAAGTGTTCTCCCCCACGTCGCTTTGGAGACGCAGGGCAGCTTTTGAAGGGTAACTGTCCTGATGTCTAAAAGCTCATAACTTACCCAATGCTTATTCCAGAAGATTGTTACTAAGAACAGAGAAGTTGCAGAGAGAATTTCACAAAATATCTTTCTTTTTTTTATAGTATTATGTAAGACTTTAGAGCAGTGTCCCACTGTTAGATTTTATTTTCTTAAAAGACTATTTCCTAATGATTTTATCCATACACTTCCTCCCATGCCTGATACCTATTAAAAAAATGGGACTTAATTTCTGTTTGCTTGCATCACATAATTACACTCAAGAAGGCACACAATGAGCAACACCGCAAAAGTGGTCTTGACATTTTCAGTGAGATAACTCAAAAATAATAGAAAGATGGAATTAAATCTGACATGCACGTTTTCTGTTTCTTGCTGTTAGTTCTGCTTCCCTAAATCTCACTGTTAATCTACCTTTTCTGATTTGACTAATATGGACTGCTTTTTTTTTTTTTTTTTGCAGCCTATTCAAAAGCAGTTAATTCTCCCACATTTCATCTTGGTAGGGACACATCTGTATTTAACTGTGAATAAGCCTTAGATACATCCATAGAGTTCTAAGACTCTGAAAGTCTCGTGAAATTCCCACTGCTCACAATCACAATTTGTCCCAGAAAAATACGAATTTTCATGTCTTTTCTCTTTAAAAGTGGGTGGATGATCCTGCATCAGTCTCTGAAGAAGAGAGATCCTGGCCCCATACCATGTATTTCCAGCAAGAAATTTAAGAAGACTCACGTCTGAATCAAATCTGCATCTTGGGGTACCAGATCTTGACTTTGACAGGAATGTAGGTTTGACTGACAACTGTTCTGGTTTGTCTCCAGATATTTGAAGGGGACGAATAAACTCCGAAATTACACAACGACTTCCAGAAGGACTTTCATGACCTGGCATGAACAAAACTGAATAAATGATTGCTTTCAAAAGAAACACTGGTAAATAACAACAAGGGGTTATTTTTTTTCTGTATTTTAGAAATCATTATAAAAAAAAAAAAAAAAAATCTTCCCCTTTGTTTTTGCATTAAGAACAAAACTAACAGTTAGAAAGGAAAAATGCAAGGAATCAGTTCTTAAGAAAACACAGTAGTTTCTGGAAATGTATCTTCTTCCTTGAAATATTAAATAATGTAAAAAAAAAAAAAAAAAAGCCACATTTCTTGTGTGTAAAATCTTGTAAAATCCACAGACCATCAAATAGCTGTTATTTTGTCATGACTGGCAGATATCTGTCAAGGAAATCTGAACATCCTTTCAAGAAAAGAGGCAAGGAAGAGCTCCAGACTTAATTTAAATTACTCAGAGAGAACTGAAGCTGACCATACATGCAGTACAATTAGACATGCCATTTTATTTATGGGACCACTGGTTCATTATGGGCTACATAAATGATCTAGAAAGGCCATTTAAATGCACCTTTTATCTGATGAATAATAAATCTTGAAGGTTTTTCTATTGGATTGTGACAATAATATATGTTTAGAGTGAATCTTTAATGTTCTAATCTATTCTGGCTAGGTTATTCCATTTCCTGAGACATTAAAAACATCACCAATTAAGGCAAAGCAGCTGGTCATAGACTGATCTCATTTCCATCATTTGCTTTGAAAGCTGTCCTTGCGTTTCCCCACGTTCTTTTCTTCCTCACACACAATACAAACAATTATTCTTCTTGTTTGAAGAACTTGCTGCAGCACTACCATCATTACTTCAGAATAGTTGATTTTGAGAATCAGACACCCTGCCCATTTCTTTAAGCACCATTTTATTGTTACCACTGCGCTTATACTGAGAGCAAATATCATCAAGTATTTCTGACATTTATACTCCAGTGCTGCAAGCCCTGAACTCTAAGAAGAATAAAAATCAGTAGGTTAAAATGCACAGATTAAGGCTCTAAAATGTCTTTAGAACAGATCTTGTATTTTTTGTGTTTCCAGTCAAGCACTTTTTGCTGGATTTTTGTTTTGTTTGTCTTCTATTTCTATTAGTACTTGAGAATAAATAGTAAGTAGCATGGAAAGGCTGACTCAGGACCCCATAAACTTCTGTTGATTTTTATGTGAGGTCCAGGGCCATTTACATGAACTCCAGAGATACAGACCAGACTTTCAAGAGTTGTTAAATGGACATTTCCATACTTGATTACCTTAACTTTAAAATATTTATCTGTTTGAAAATCTTATCTCTGGAGACATCAACAGCTAATCCTCTTGTTATTAAGGAAATTTCTACTGAATTCTTACAGCCATCAGATGCTCTTTTAAATTCCCTGTTTAATGCACTTTAATATCCACATGGCTATGATTTGCAGCTCCAGAAAAGCCTACAGAGTCATATGTACCACAGCAGTCAGTCCACTAACAGCTAACATTTTGTATTTCAAAATCTAAGCCACACAAAGTACTAAGTTATTGAAGCGAAATGAAAGAAGGATGTCACCTTGGCTCCTTTTGGGTTGGTTTCACACTGAGCACAGCACCCTTCACCAAAAATAAGCACTCATCTACAGTGGTAGGGAAATGATTTGTGATTTCTAGGCCCTAAGCCTCAGAATTTTCCTAGAAGCTTAGGAAGAAAAAATAATACTAATAAGAAAAGGCTATTTTGTCTGTCCAGTTCCTCTTTGTATCTGTTCTAAAACAGTTTTGGGGGAATCTGTAAGCTATGAGAATTACCTGGCAATAGGAGAGTGTTCCTTTGTATAAATAGTAGTAAAAAAATCATCTATCATGGATGATATTAAGTTTCAATTGTTTGTGAGTAGATTTCTCAGCCTCAACAACAACATTAGGTTGTTGCACAGAGTCCAACACAATTTATATGCCAGTTCCCTTCAGGTGTCCTCAGGTGACTTCTTGCCTTGAAGATTCTTATGAATAATGAATAGTTAACAAAGATGTGTAGTTAGGAGGAGTAGTTGCCTCTGGCAACAGGCAGTGATGGCTTAGCAAGAATTCAAAACAGATCTGGGCAAAACACACTCCATTGAGCATTCATCACAATACATGCATAAGAACGCCAATACAGATTTATTTTTCTAATTTTACATTCTCCAACTCTTCTAAAATTCACACCAACAATATTTTTGTGCAACTTCTTGATTTCTGAGATACCCAGCAGCTAAGTGTTCGGCCAATTAAAGCATGGTAAAAAATTTAAACGCATCTGTATGGTTTAATTAAGTAACTACAGATAACTAAACCAAACAACTAAACCAAAAACATTTTCATGTCTTTCAAAATGTTCCATTCAGTTTTCCCATTTACTGCCCACCCCTACTCACAAATTTCTTTTTATGCAATGGCTAACACAGCACAGGTGTCTCTATTCTTTCTTTCTCCATGAATAACTAAACAACATAGCAGACCAACCCTCGCCCTGAATCTGGAAAGGTTTTCCAACAAACCATTTCTATGCTGTATGTACATATGTATGTAAATACTTTCTTAAGAAATATATCATTTTAACACTGAATAGGTTTTTCACCATGATTCCTAAGAATGATTAGAGATAATTTTGCTCCAAGCAGTACTTGAATAAAACTAGAACAATCTCAGTAAAGGTATAAGAAATACTCTGAAATTGAATCAAGTCATAAAACAAGACTAGGTCCAAATTCTATCTTCCATTTGTATAATCAAACTCTATTTACATAATTGAATGGCATCTTAAAGCCTATAGGGCAGAACAAGCCTGCAAATAAAATCTTTGTCCTTACCTTTGCCTAAAGAAGTGGCTATTCCATTCATTAACTGGGATAAAGATTTACTGGGTGAACCAGAGATATCTGAGGATGTCAATGAGTTGCTGCTGAGGAGGTCAATCTTCCCTGCTTGCTGCCGGAACTTCTCTAGCTCCCTGGACAAGAGGTTGAATTGTTCACTTTGTGTCCGGCATTTTTCCTCTAGCTCTCGGACCTTGGCCTGCACAAGCAAGACAAAACACAGACATTTAACTGAGATCAGAGCAAGCTGTAATAGGGGCCAATTTTTGTTAAGTACCAGGAATCCAGGATAGGCAAACTACTTGAGATAAACGCACCCACTGTTTGTTTGGCTTTTTTTTTTTTTTTTTTTTTGTCTCCATTTTCTTTTATCCCCCTAAGTTCTCACATTTTGAAGAAAACCTTTTAGTAGCTCTGCAATATTGGGATAAATACTTAACTCCCAGTTTCCAAAGTGGAAATTCCTCATTGTATTTTTTTGGCAGTGCCAAGAACATCATTGCCAAGAACACCTTCAGACAGAACCTATAGCTTTGTGACTTTTGTTTTCTTTTCCAATACTTTTAAAATCTTTGGTATTTCTCTGAGGTTTGCCCATCCTCACTAATAAGTTGAGTCATCCTGTATTACTAAATAAACATTTATATGTTAAAAACCAACAAGAACAGCAAAAAACAGTGTTTCATGCAGAATGTAGGATTAGCTACTGGCTGAATTCCCTTTCAAAAATAACGTTCCTTACGGTACGTGCCAAACCACACAGAAGTAATCCAGACACCAATCAAGAGGAGATTGTTTGCAAGCTTGTGAGAAGTACAAAAATATCATTGTGGGCAAACACTTCTGTTTAATTCTGAGGCATCAGGAAGTAACAAAGCATAATCAAGGATAAGTTTCTGTGCTGACTTGTGAAATTTGCCTACATACAGTCTAAGAAATCTTGACATGGAAAAAATGGAGGGGATAAGTGAAAAGAATGATTCCTTGGCTGAGAGGAACAATAAAGAGCTTGGGAACTCAGGATTTCCTCTACAACTTTAATTCTAAGAAAATGTAAGATTGGCAAAGAGACTAAAACACAAAGCTACCTTTTATTTCACCCAAAGTTGAATAATTACTGCATCAATTGAATTAAGAATATGTTGAAGTTTTTAATACAGTGCATTTAAATTCCAATCTGTGCCTATAAGCAGCCTGCTTGCATACACTATCAAGCATTCCTGAAGAGCTAAAACTCTCAGTGAGATTGTTCAGAGAGATAAGAAAGAGTATATAAATGAATACCTGTTGAGAAAACTGAAGAACGAGCAAAATTCTTGCGAATGTCATTTGTGAGGTCTCATTTTCTTATAGGGGAAAACATTTGGCCTGTATTCTGGAAATATGCCAGACAAAAGACTGATGTTTGAGACACAGGGAGCACTCGTGTCTCATGTGCAATGACCCAAACACTGCAAGCAGACACAGTTCAACAGAGGCAGTAATAGGCTCCTTCTGTGGAAAGCTGATGCGTTATATCCTAATCTTGTGCTTCATGATGAACAAATATCACATTCCTTCATTAAAATCCCCTTTACTGCATATGCCTAGTTAAGCAGCTGTGCTAAGGAAGGCTGGATATTGATAAGATCCATTCAACTGCACTAAAAGTTTCTTATTCTTGAAAGTGGAAGATTTTCTCAGCTCATATGAAAAAAAAAAAAAAAAAGCACATTCTACCTAGGAAGAAAACTACCTATATTACATAACACCACTACAAGGGTCTTGAGACAACCAAAGATAAACAAAATGTTCCCTGTAGTCCCTGAAAGAACACAAAAGCCCAAATTTCTCACTGAAGATTGTGCTTTGGCTTGTTCCTTTTTTGTAATAAATAGATTTTTACAGCTACAATGAATTGTGAGGATGCCATTTCTTTGAACTGATAAAAATACAGATTAATTTAATTCTGTTTAAAAACTCTCAGTGTATCTGTCTGACTGATTATGAAACATAGTAATACTGTAGAGAAATACTGTGGGAGTTTTACACAAATATTAAGTGCTTTCTTTGATTTTATATTTTCACTGTGGTTTTCAGCAACTGAAATGTGAGCCTTTGCTACTTGTCACTTCGCTGCATGAATAAGACATCTACATGCAGTTTTAAAAGAACATCAAATGGACAATGCAGTAAAATGCTTCAGGTTTTTAGATCCTCCCCTTTCCAATGAGAAGTTTCAGAACAAGCTACTCAGTTCTTTAATATATGTACTGCCCCTTCTAGACAGTTATGGAAACTCAAGCATAATATAAAAAATAAAAACATCACAATCCAGACCCAAACAAGATGCTAAGGCTGTCATAAAAGCATATTTTTGAAAAAAAAAAAGAATTAAAATTGTGTTATTTATTATTTTAGAGATTATTTGCATCTCAGTGTTTGCCTTCTTTGGCTTTTCTTTTTAAACGAAGTCGAGACTTAGAAGCGAGCACAAAGCTGTTACTGTATAAAGTAAAACTGACATAAGATCCACAGCAGTACTAACAGGAGACATCCTGTACCCACCTTTGTTTCTTGACTTCAGTGAGGTGCTTGACTCATTGCTCATTAGCCTGACACACTCTCCTATTGAAAGCCCACGTGCTTACATGTCAGTGCAGAACTAAGCATGTGCTCCCACTCTCAGAACAGCTGAATTTGTGTTCTTTATCATGGCACTGCCTGTAAAGTCTATCTCAATACACAAAGTGTACCTGATCTAGCTAAAACTGAACACACCTATAGCAGTCTCTGTATGAAAAGACACACCTGACTGCAGACCATACTGAAAGTACTTCACTCAGGACTTGGGAAGTTTCTCATAAAATACAGTGAGCTTAATACAAAACAAAGCAGACTTCATCTATTTCAAGACAGATATTGTTTGCACAAGACAGATAAGATGATGACCAGCTTTCTAGTGGACAGTTTGAATTCAGGTAATTCATTTCATAGCTTAACTGTTTATGTAGAAGCAGTGGCTTTCAGTAAGGGACTTAATAAATCAACCCAAGGTGAAAACATAAAACAACCTTTGTACAAATCACAAAACAATCTGAATTCAAACAAAATCCACAGTCTGAAAGCTACAGTCTTGAATAAACTATCAAACCATTCTTAGTGGGCATGCTTGTCAGAACTTTACTTTCAGAAACAGTACCTTATTCCTCATTGAAACATATCATATTTGAAGAAAAAGGATCTGATTTTGATGATTTGTTATCAGGCTAATCAATTCCAAGCATGCTTGCATAACAATGGTTTTAGCACACATCCCATGCAAGGTTAGACAGGACTAATGTATTCATTGTAAGGGGAAAGGTGCAGGATTCAGCACAGGGAATGCAGAATATACGCCCTAAAATACCTGCATGCTGTCCAGGGTGTTCTGGATGAAGGGCAAAGCAATAAATTCCAAACAAGACACAGTAAACAAAGATATATGAAATAAAGAAATAAAGACAGTTCTGAACACTTTTGTTTTGGCATTTCAAAGTAAAATACATTGAAACAGTTCACAGGTATAAAAACCAAACATGCATTAACGCAAATCACACTATAAAAGGTTTCAGAAATCAATATCACTGCTGATCTTGAATTGCAAAAGGCAGATAAACAAATAAAATCAATGAGTCTAAGGCAACAAAAAGCAAAAGCTTAAGAAACCTTGATGGGGTTACGCAAATCAGTTTGCAAACAAATCAGCTAAATAGGAATTTTGTTTAGCTTGAGGGAGGTAAATAATCACTTGCTTCCTTTGTTTCTACATATTTTCCTGCATCATATACTTTCCACCAGACATTAAATTATTATCTTATATTCTTAAAGGCACAAATTTAATATATATGATAATAATGAAAGCATATGAGCAAAAGCCTTCATCTGGACATATTACTTTAAGTAACTAAACATTTTTTATGAGATTATTGATGTATCAGAAAGATCACCTTTATTTAGCACATGACCAATAGGTACACAGACAGAAAAACTACCATGAGAACAAAAAAACCACTAAAAGCAGATTTTTAAGTGAAAATTGACAAATGCATTTGCTATACTTGATCTGTGGCATTGTATGTTCTTTAGATTAGTAATTTATGTTAAGTATTAGTATGTATTTAATGCTTCTTCCTTTCCTCATGCAAAAAAACCTACTTTGCTAGTGATCATAAAAAAACCCTATTATGTGTGAAAAAGTGAAGAAAAAAAGAAATAAAAGGTAATCTGGATGTAAAACATGTTATTTACTTCTGTATCTGTATTTCCTGACACTTTAACTTGTCCAAGTGAGTCAAACGATATAATTGGAACTTAAAGAATCTGTTGAGTCTAGCTTTGAAAAATCTAGGAAGGAACTGTTTGCTGTAGGGACCTTTTGATTTCTGCTGTATGCACTATCTTATACAGCACTGTGGAACATCATGCATTTCTAAACAGCTGCCTGGGAAGGGAATACAAGGAATACCACCTGAATAATCTCTGAAAACTTTATTTATTTAGCACTGTTTGCTTAATAAGTGCTTTAGTCACTGGCAAATTCCAAAAACACATTCCAGCATTCATTCCCACTCAGTTGGGAAATGTTAAGAAAGGCCACAGTGGGTGGCACACAGCAATAGCATTAGAGGCAGGATTAAAGAATCAAATCTTTCAGAAGTGATGATACAGTTACTGCCTTCAGAATGAAACCTCCATAACCACAAGTAATACAAAAGGTATCTTCTTACCTCTAGCAACTGAACTGCTCCTTCATGTTCCTTCTTAGCTTCAACCTGAGCCTTATTTATATAAATTGGAAAAAAAACAAAAGAAAAATAAAAAGAAAAACTAATTAGTCATGTCATATACAGTATATTCTAACCACAAAGAGCAGCATACCATATACTCAAATCCAAAGCTATCTACAGTCTTGGAGGGCTGGCTTGGGCAATCCACTCCAGCACTGTAGTTCTAAGCCATCAAAATATCTGCCTTATTTTCAGAGACAGAATCTGAGTGAAAGTTAATAGCATCAGTATTTATTTGGCCCAAGACAAGCATGCTCAACACACTGCTAAAAAAGGTGACACAAAAATTAAACTTATTCTTTACATGAAGCATGAATCTTACAAAACGCTTAAAGACAACCATAAGAAAGTTTGTCTGTAAATGGAAGTACAACATCTAGACTTCAATCAGCTGGCCCAAAGAAAAAAGAGGGAGTCGATGATAGCATGGAGGGGTTGTTTTAAATAGCTCAGAAGTAATCAAATTTTGTTTATGAAAAGTCTAAGCCTTAAAAACACAAAAAAGCAGCACTCAGTATCTCTTTTTGCCCTTGCTTTATTTCCGTTTAAATTTTCACTGTCTTCTTTATTGAAGCTTGACCAAGATGAGCAAAATTATTTATTAACCTTTGTATCAGGGTGATGGCAGTGCACTGCACACACTTTGCCTGTTAACTTCTCACTGCTGTATATCAAAGATCACATTCAGAATATTTCTTATCAGAGAAATGTCTTCATTCATGGCAATGCCTCACAAACTTTCTAGATTAATCTGGAGCAACGAAGGACACTGACACAACTGTAACAACTTATTCTCATGCACAAGGGCCATCATGTTTGCTTGCTGGCTGGAAGAGAAGCTGGTCAGACCATAAATTCACAACAAAAACTCAAGCTATGCTTCACTGTCATGCACGGTAATAAAACCTGTTTTGGTTCTGGACACACAGTCCTACTTCTTCCTGCACTACAGATGCACCTTATTGCTAGCACCTGATAAAATAATGGCTCAAAGAGCATTAGTGAACATAGCAGGTAATAGAAAGCCTGGTGCCATCCATCATTACAAGTTTAATAAAATCCACCCAGAATATGAGTTCTTGATAAAAGATTAGGAAAGCTGTGTCAATAGCTATCTCTCTTTTTCATCAAACCACCCTATATTAAGGTTTCTTGGAGAAGACCACCTGATTTCCCATGAACACAAAACTTGGATCAACAATATTACGTTCTTCCTTTTAGGCTGATAATCTGAAGAGTTTGTACACATATAAAGAAGAGAATGAATTATTATTTATAATATCAAAATGTGACTGCAACTGCATCCAGGCTCTGCTAGTAATGCACATTTTTTTAAAGTCTAAAATTCTGTGATTCATCCCATCATGACAGTGACACAGTGGAAAAGAATTTGAGCATGGAAAGGCAAGAAACAACACATGCATGCACACACACACACAAATCCACCAAAGAAAAAAAAAAAGGAAATGAACAAAATCCCAAAATACCATCATCACCAGCAAAAAAGGTTTAAGTTCAAAATCTATGTGGAGGTTCAAATAATGGCAGTTACATGCAGCTAAAACTGACGTTTCAAAATACGGTTAATAGATAAAATAGAAAAGACTGAAAGAAAATTAACTGGAAGATTTTGGACAAACGAAACATTCTGTTGGAAGCAAAACTGTAGCTATGTACATTTTTTTCTCTGCTGACAAAGTCTGTCCATGCCAACACTTACTCAAATTACCATTGGTGTTATTATTTCTGTGTTTTGATCTACTCCAGCAATTGGAAACATCAGCGTTAGTATTGACACCAAACCAACTTCAAATGACTTTGGCAAAAGTGAAACTCAATACCATGCTTTTATGTATTATAATGAATATTGAGAAGATGCACTGTGATAAAATATGTCTACTTGCAAATCAAAGAACAAGCTAACAATGAAGTACTTAAACAGCCATTTAGTTCATGAAAAAGATCAACTGTTACGTGTACAGACCTTGAGAAGGAGTTGCATTAATCTAGTATAAGGGAAAAAGTAGTGTGACTCACCAGTGACAAGAAGAGGAAGCCAAAGAAATCCTAACTCAATGTCAATGAGAACGATTAACTGTTCCAGTTAATCAAACTGAGAAGGGAACAGTAGATTCTCTGCATTTCAATTACCACAAAATTAAGGCTGGATTCTATTCTAAGGAATACAAAAATATTCCCAAGCTTGATGTAAAGGCAAGGAAGACGGGCTGGGATTTTGGGGTGAAAATAGGAACTAGTTATGTAGCTGTGGATTTAATTTCTTTAACCCTAGTGATTGCTGTGATGTGTGCTTTATCACTGTAATTCGCCGTTGTATCTTACTTTCATTTCCTTTGCTTACCTTCTGCAGGAGTTCAATTTCCTGCTGTTTGGCGTTGAGGACAGCCAAGGCTTGCTCATGCTCCAACTCCAGCTGTTGCCGCCGTTCAGCAGCCTCTCGCATATGCTGTTTCAAAGAGTGGAAGACAAAACTATCAGGGGATTCAACATATCTTAGACAAACATACTGCCAGTCCCAGGACTGCAGACGGTCAACACAAAAACATTCTGGTGTCACTTTTAGACAAAAGGGAATTTGAACAGAATCTTAAATTGGTCGGTACCAAGATGAATATTGTCACTGCTAAATTCAGGTATTCTGACAGCAATCTCTTTTAGGAGATCTGTCACTGCCAGCAGTGTGGCCTCTATGATGTCTAAGTGAACAGAAGTCTTTTTATCCATCAGTTGCATTTTTATACGTGACATCTAAACTGAAGTAAAGCTTGGAAAAAAATCAGCTTGACAATTCCCTAAATACCTCATTATCTAGAGTTTGTTTCTGTGTTCCAAATGATGACCCCTCAAAAATAGCTTGCTTTTGCTATTCTCTGCTCATTAGTTATGGTAAATCATACAGAGTAAAACAAAAACAGATTTAGAAAAAAATGACTTCACGGTATTTAAAAAATAGTTTTACGAACAGTTACAAGTAATGATTCAAAGCAGTATGAGGCTCAGTTGTTGGGAAGCTGAACAATGTCAAGATACCCTTTTAGATACAAATCTTTTTCATTACAGGTTATTATTCTCCAACAGCACTGTACCATTCAAACACCCTGTTTAATAAATCAGAGCTAAGAAAGATCACTGGAGATTCTGATATCTTTTCTGGCAAAATGGGTTTTACAGATTTGTGTTTTCTAAATTACATATTCTAACACTCTGCTCTGAGACACAATGCCTTGTCTGCACACCATGAGCTATTACACAGAGCCTATTAGGAATATGCAGTTAGAAATAGATGGTGGCAGTTGTTTCGAACAGGCCAAAATATCTCTTCTTGCATACTAGAGAAAACTGTATCCAGCATATTGCTGACTTTTTAGGAGCTGCTAATTCTCTGCTACATGTAACTAAATAACAAAGAAGGTCAGCATAGTGAGGCTGTAAATATTTCTAAACTATGCTTATTATTTATTTAATAATAACCAAAACTGATTGTTCAATTCTCTTCTCAACTAAACAAACAGCCTGTTTTGCTGACTAGCACCACTCATTATTTAAATTAGCATGAAGCTACATTTACTGAGCTCAGCAGCTTCCATTAAATCTCGTGTACGACTTGACAATGACGTGACTCACATCCAAGAAATGACGAGGCAATCAAGACATTTTCCCTCTGCTAATCTAGAAAAGCTTTAAATATAAAAAAGAGTCTCAACTCAAGATTTAGTAGAGGATTTGGTACAGCGCGTTTCAATATTTTTAAGTTCTTACTATTCTTAAAAAAGCTACTGGAGGACATTTATAAACCTTTGGAAAGATCGATAAATAATTAATGCAGTGACCATACAGCAAATCCACAAAATGTAACAAAGAAACAGATTGTGATACATGATCTGTGAGTCTCCCCCACTTTTAATTTCTGTTTCCTTAAATAACAATGTGGTATCCATAGTTGGCAGATTTTAAGGCCAGTTGGTCAACTACACTAACCCAGAAGTCATGGTGCTTTAGTACTACTGTGATCTACTTAATACACAAAGCAGCAAGGATCTCTTCACTCCAGCATCTGTTCCTTCCTTGGCACAGCAACTAAATCTCCCCCATACCAGAAGATGTTCCCTCTCCTCCCACTCTGCTCACAAATTGGTTCTGTCTGCAATCTATTTCACTCTTCCTATCCACACATCAAGCTGGTGTCATTTCCTGTTCCAAGCCCAAGGGAACAGGTTAGGGGAGTGGAGGAAGACTGCAAAGACCCCTAGAAGATCTGCAAGGAGGAAGTTCTGAGATGCTGAATTCTTTCTCCTTCCTCCAAGCGTGGCTTGCATGATCACATTGCCATCAGCTTGCGTAGGTGGTGGCAATCCATTTGCCCTTGTAATTGAAAATTAGAACTTTTTAAGCATATAAATTTGCACTTCCGTTTTTGCAACCCTTCTAGGGTTCATAACCATGTTCTTCTAACATCAGAAAGCAAATCCATATCTAGAGGAGCACAGAAAAATACAGTAATGTCTTCATATTTCAAAACAACTGGCAAATAATCCTCTGTCCTTCAAAGAAATTGTGAAGAAGGAATCTTTTCAGTGCATTTTTCAGATCAAAGGTGGGAATCCTGCTATGCCACAGAGAATTAACTGATGACATCGTGGACATCTCAGCTTTCACTAAAACTTGTGCTAGGCATGACAAAACATTTCTGAAATGGCTCTTAACAATCCCACTTGTTTTTCCAGCTTCCTTATGGGCAGCAGGGAGATGCGACAATGAATAGCCCTACTAGCTCCAGCCCACTCTCTTCTTACACTGTACTACCTACAGCTGCAACCAAAACAAAGTAGCTAACTACATCTTACAGCAGAGATTTTTACACTTCCAAAATGTGCAGCTAAACAATGTTGAAAAAGCTCAAGTGGCTTTTAAGTACTAGAGTTTTGTTCCGACACAGAACTCATATATGATGTTGAATGGGGAGCAAATTTAATTTTCACCCAAGTACTTTTCTGCTCAAAGGACTTGTCATCTGTGCGTGCAGATGGGTGGGCACAATTTCAGTGACATGAAAGGGAAAAGCTGGCTGAATACATCAGAAAATCAGAACTTTTCTGTTTCAGAAGCACAGAAGATTCCCATGAGTTAGCTAATCCAGCAATTTTTCATCTTTCCCTTTCAGCTTTGTTGATATATCCTGAGATAATAGAAAGTAAACTATACTTGTCTTCTGGCAGAGAAACTAGGTTAAGTATTTCTCAAAACCTTCCACTGGTTGGAAGGCTACAAAGCATTTCTTAAACCACAAATTTCCTGAACATATGAGGACACACGAAATACACAATTAACTGCATCTGTCTGGGCAAGCTTTAAGGAGGAGCTGTAGGATTTCAAGTCTCTCCAAGCTACTCTGCCAGCTCACAAGCAGGACAGCATCTTCAACTATACACTGAAACCTCTACTGAGGCACTTGTGAGTACAAACACATTTTTGAATTTTTCTAAATCGAAAAGGAAGCAGCAGATTGATGATACGCCAACAACTGCATCTTAGAAAGCAAGTCTGGCTAGACATCACTAATTTATAATTAACACCATAGACACCATCAATTTATAATTAATTAACATGAGGATTATTAAACAAGCTATAGAAGTACTGCACCGCTGGACTTCACAGTGTTATACATACCTTTAGGACCTGCTCTAAGTTCTCCAGCTTGGCTTGGAGCTGGTGTTTTCCCTTTACAGCCAAATCTCGTTCTTTGGTTACTCTGATAAGGGTTTCTCTGAGATGGTCATAGTCTGACTTCACCTACAGCAATAAATACACGATTAATCCATGAATACCTTTGGATATCTAAAAAAACCAAACATTTCTGTATATGAAAATGAGAAAGGAAAGAAGTTCAAAGAAAAAGGAAACAATAAAAGGTAGATGGAAGGGAATGTTCTCCTGTGAGGAAATTGCGCACACCCAAATAGGTGTTTGTAGGAAATACATTTCTAAAGGTCTAAAATCTGGCAACCAAACTGTGGCAATGCATAAAGATCTCAAGTTGAATAATTACATGTATCATACAGTAAATAGAATAGATGACAATCAAAGCAATTCCTATATAAAAACGGACTGAGCTTTTGGTACGTATGGATGTATGAAATACAGCTCACACATTTTAGTTCTCCTGAACTATTCATTAGTTTAAATTGACATCAGGATAAAATCTAATATGGGACAGTGCACAATCAACCTGTGCTAGTATTTTAAATCAGGGTTTCTATAATACTGCAGGTTTTTAAAGGATCAGATACACAACAAATAGGATTTGTTTTCCTATTTAATTTATTTGGTGCTAACTTAACCATTTCAGCATGTTTATAGGATTTCACAGATCACCAGCAAAATCAACTGTAAGTGCATACAGAAAGCAAGAAAATATAACAATGAACTACTTTATTGCACCATGGAAATGCCATTTCTTGACTTTGCAATGGATGAGAGTCTGATTTATAGGAAATAACATAAACATTTTATGAGTTTATATGCTATACTGATGTACAGCACTAGGATTCTTACACAGCTCAGATCATATCAAGAATAACAACTTAATGTTAATAATGAAAAGTTGTCCATAATATGTATCTTCATAAAATGTTCACATTCTGTTTCATAAATACTGCTGTTCTCCTCTCTGCAATGCTAATAGGAGGTAAGAAAGGAAAAGAAAGAGCAAAAATATTTTCATGGAACAATGTTCCAAGAAGAACCTGTTTTCCTTTGTTAACTGCAATACAAAGTGTAGAAGCATGAACAACGTTTGCAGGATTACTGAATAAGTACAGGCAAAGCAGTATGAAGAATCAGGATAATGCTTAGACTGGCTTTAATCTAGGTGTAGCTCATCTTTATTTCTAGCTTCAGTTAGGAGAAGTGACAAGTTCTTTTTTACAATCTAATTACCGTAATTCCATTTTCTTTAAGAACCAAAGGCATTAAGCAATCTCTGACATGGATCTCTGAGATGTTTTCCAAAGCGATGTTTTGGAAACTGATTCAGACTATTTGCCTTCTGGCTACAGTTTGTTAATTTGCAAATTTCACCATGGACCAAACAACCTAAATGGTTGCAGCCAGACCTCATATTTGTCTTTGTAAGAGGGCACTTTAGAGTGCAGTGGACTAGAAAAAAAAGAAAGAAGAAAATGAAACAAATCATGTTTTCCACAAGAACTGATGCAATTATATCAAACTCAGGACTTTTTTTCCCCATGAACAGATTTTTCTTCTCCTCTTCCCTCATTTCTTGATAACTAAGGAAACTATTAAACAACTGATTTTCATAATCTATTAACTTCCTGCATCCTTCAAATTGAATTTCATTGCTCAGATCAGCCAATGTATATTGCTGAAGAATAATGGAGTGGAAAAAAAAAAGCGATGAAGTATCACCTTCAGTGATGCAAGCTTGTTATTGTCTGATCCTCAGTTAATTTACTGAGAATGAATGAAGTAGAATATTTTGGAAAAGCTTCAGGAAAATATTACTTAGACTTTAATTTTCTCTGCCTCTGAAATACTTGATACTGGCAACCTTTGTGAAGAATCTTCTAACACTAAATAATCACTGCAGCCTGAATAATTTTGGGGAGCAGGTCATCATGGCAGCATTCTGATACATGTTCTTCCCTTTTGGGAGTAAAGGGTCTATAGGAACAAACAGCACCTGTCAGGCTGCTAATGTAATTTGGGAAGGAAATGAATCAGGGAGAGGTAGAGTTGCAGTTACACATCTCAGGATTTTTGTTCAGGATCAAAGAGCACATAGACTAATTAAAATTTAAGATCACCCAAGTGATAATCCAATTCTCTACTTTCAACAGGTCAGTCTTTGAGCAATGTTCTGTGTATATTTTCGTTTCCCAGGTTGGAAATAACACAACTAATTCTACCAGTTGCCTTCTGATAATTAATTTGTTACTTCCAGCAACACTAATAATTCTAATGTATTTCTGCAGGGCCTTATAGCCAGGACTTTTTTCTTCTGAATACTGTATATCACAGAGTAGCATGATAAATGTATTTAAATAGCATAAAACAGCATAAAACTTAATGAGTCTATATTTTGTTAGTTTGCTTTTGTGTGGACAAAACTTGTCAAGTGCAAATGCAATGCTCCCTACCACAGTGTAAGAACTTATAGCATATGCATGAACTTGAATTACACAGAGCACATCAAGACATCAATATTCCCAGTTGACCTAAATTGAGTGCCATCACAAAGAGTTCTAGTTTCATGTCAGAAATTAGGGAACATTTTGATCTGTGATGTTTCTCTGTTCAGTGCATCAACAAATTTATTTTTCATCTCACAACTTCCCACTTACGAAATGTGTCTTCATTTGTGTCTGTTAGGAAGGCCAGAATACTGCTCAAGTATATTTCACTTTCTGAACTCTTAAGTGCCAAAACTACTTACACAGACCAGGAAAATAAACTGCAGGGTTTTTTTTTTTGTTACATCAGTGAATAACTGTCAGTCAATTGGTGAAAGAAATTCTATGAGAAATGATAGTTCTCTTTTATTGACATGTTTGGGCTGAAAAATGTTCTCTGCCACTCACAAATTCACTGTGTTGTACATAAATCACAAATGCTGAGCTATGACTACTGTGCCTGAATACAGAAGTGCAACTTCTGCCCTAACTCTAGACATTTGTCAACTTTTCACACCACTGATACTGTTTAGAAAAAAATGATTCAGAAAATACCACGAAAATTGTATGATATCAGGTATCATAGAAATAGATTCCAAAGAGATAACGACCCTTCTTTTTATATAAAAACACTAACATGCACATTCACTTGAACAGGAAAACAAGGCAAAGCCTGGTGCCACTGCACTTCTAGGGGTACAAAACTTTTCACCAGAACTCTGCACCAGAAATGTAACTTTGTTCCTCTTATGCAGAGTAACAACACAAAACTGCATAAATTAAGCACAATTTTGTTCCTATTCCAAAGTAGCACAACTCATACTTGCCCCTTCCTAGAGCTGAATTTCAACAATTACATTGTGCATAAATGAGCAGTTGTTATATCTGTGCTACGCAGCAGAATGCATAAACATTCTCCCAGCTCCAATTGCTCAGATAAAGTTGGCCTGCTTTTCAGGTCAGCTCTCAAGGGGGAAAAGAACAAACTAGGTTTTCCCCTTCAGGGCTGAGCTCTAACTCCATTGCATTTCTACACTCAACATTCATGTGTGTTTAGCTTCACACTTTCTTAATAGTAAAAAATAATCTAAACCATACAATCTACCTCAGTCTCGTTTTATGTATGGGGGAAGGAGAAAAAAAAGAAAAAACAGCAAATCTTGTTAGACAAGCAGGAACAAACAAGGTTTGTTAACAGCCAAGGTATGCTGCAAAATTCCTCATATCTCACTTATTTTTAAAACTGTTGAAAATGAGAGGGTAACTTACAGGAAGTCTTTGATCCTACAGAGGTTGGGATATAAAAATCAGTAGCACAGACACACTGAATTTTTGTAATGCGCCCTGCATAGCATTTTACAAACGTTCATAGTATGATAAATCCTGACACTGTAATGGTGAAAGGTAATTTTATTAATAACTTAGCAGCTAAGTGTGACTAAGGTTGATACCACACCTTTGTATTTAAATTGCTTTTATTAGGTTTTTCAGTGTTTCTCAAGCTGTTCACTTCAGAAAGAAACAAACGTTACCTATCATAAGGTATTATTAACCATGTAACTCATCACTTTCTGATAGTAAGAGAGCTGATCTTACTGACACCAAAGCACTAAGCCTTCACTGTATTAATGCTGCATGCTATTTCTTTGCCAGCTAGAATATAAAACTGCCTATGTAAGTGCTTATGTGGTGTGTGAACCAAACAGTAGGGGCAGTATGTAAACAATATTAAAAGGAGAAAAACATTAAGGAGATGAAGAAATTCCAGATAGATGGATGAATTAAATTGAGTAACTCTATGATCCACATCTTCCACCCAGTATAACACACTGACATGCTGCTTTTGTATATAAAAATAATTTATACCCTCACCAACTAAAAATTTCCAGTCTGCTTTGATATCGGGTGCTACATGGAAAATCTTGAGTACGTGCACAGCCATCTGATCTCACTATTCTAATCTCACTATTTTGTTTTGTCTTAGGACTAAGTCAGACCTCCTTTGGTTTGGAAACACAGTGCTCTATGACACGTGTGTCAGAGACATCAAAGCATGCAGCCACCACCGTTTTGCAAGGCTTGGGGTTTGGGCTTTCATCAGCGTCTGTACGAGCACAGCTCTTCTGATGTGAATGAGGTTGCTGAGCAACTCACTTAAGCCCTGTAGAAATCCCAGATTGGAGTTTTATTTTTAGCTAAATGTAGCCTTGTAAAGTGGCTGGTTCATGATGTTTCTTCCACTGAATACATATGTGATGAGGTAAGGCACGTCAGCCCATGCTACTTAAGCCACCCAGTATTTGCCATAGATAAAAATCTCAGTACTCAGGAAGATCTTTTGTCCTGAAACAGGAAAAAAAAAAAAAAAGAAAAAGAAAAAAGAAAAAAGCTTACTATGAAAACAGGACCTAGAATAGCTGAGACACGGACTTATGCCATATGTCATGCTACAGGGAAAACAACAGCTGATAACAGAATTTGTGAAATTCACTGCTGGACAATGAATGGCATTTCAACATTTTATTGAGAAATGAAAAAAGTGCAAGGGAAAAATGCAGAAGGGAAGGAAAAGACACTGCCAGTGAGAAATCCTTCTAGTCAGCATTCTTTAGAAAAAATCAGAGATTTTTTTTCAATCAAGTCTCACTAAAATTACTGGAAAAAAAGTCATCTTTTTTCCAAAGCCTAATACCAATTACCAAAAGATGCATCAGGGATAATCTCTGTACCAGCTACCAGTCTGTCTTTTTCACTTGAAAATAACATTTGTTTGTCAGATTCATACGTAACTTATTTTAAATTAAAGTACTTTGTGTTTTCTAAGAGAAAATAAAAACTAGAGATGACTAACTCAATCCATCTTTATCCAATTTGAAGACTGACAACTGTAACAAATCAACGTATGCGTTTTGTGTTTAGGATTGGTACCTGGTCATATTGCAGGGCTTTGTGTGACACATTTGCATACTGAAGGCTCAGGCGATTCTTTTCTTGCACAGCATCCTTCAGTTCATTTTTCTAAAACACAAGAAAAGAGTGTGTGTTATAGAGCACTTATCTCCATGACAGTACATCCTATTAAGTTCTTAAGGAAGCAATGTTTTTGCATTATTTGGTATTAACATACCATTAAGAGTAGTACCAGGCATGAAGCCAAAGGCACTGAAGGTGCAGAGGCAGAAGATTAGCTTACAATTACAGTTGGCTCTATCATAAAACCACATGTTTTCAGTAGATGATCTGATTAAAGATGTGCAGACAAACAGATGACCTGACATCACAGGCCTGGTGGAGATAAATGTACGTATATTTTTAAAAAATGTCTCCCTGCAGATGCAACAAGGAGCTCAAACCTGGCTACCTTACTGAGAGCAGGGAAGAAACCTGGCTTCCAGAGTAAAGCAATATCCTCAAACTTAGACCTTCAGAAGGCATTCTGAGGGCAAAAGCCAGGAACGGGGATGTGTAATCACGTACATGTCTATATTCACATGGCACTAGATTTATGATAGCTATTTCTATTTGTAGCATGTCTTCTTATAATAAATGCACAGATACACGTTTAAATTCAATCATTTTTAGAGTCTGGGTGGAACACTGCACACTACAATGGCAGGGAAATCCAAAATGCAGACAGAAGACAACACTGTCTAAATATCAAGATATTAACTACAGCGTACAGGTGGGAAGCTGTTCTCTTGACTAAACACTACTGAACTACACCAAGACATCAAATCACAGAATTTTCAACCTTCTAGTTGCAGTTACACCCATCATGTCACACTTAAGGATATCAGCAATTAAAATTTCTCAAGTTCTGTTAAATCTGTTGTTTAGGATGCAATTAAAAGTGACAGTCAGATCCTGAGATGCTAGACAGTTCTGAAGGACAAAACGACAATTTACTAGCTCACATTACATTTTTCAAAGGGGTGAATTAAATCAGCAAATATTTTTACAATTCGAGCAAACTGCACTGAACAGTTCCTTGGATATGTGAACAAATCATCAAATTCTATTAATTACTGCAAGTAATTTTTGTAAAGCATCGTGTAACTATTCTGCATTTTCGTAGGCAAAGATAAGCTACACTGGCTGCCCTGAGAAATCCTTAGAACCACAAGCTTCTGTCAAGTGAGATTCAACATTGACTTCAATGGATCAATTTGCATTTGTTATGAATCAATATTGCTCAGTTGACTTTAATAGGGAACAAGTGACAATGCCTTACCAGTTTTTAACAAGGTTATTAAAAGGAATTCAAGCAGAAATGGAGGGGAGGAAGAGCGAGGAGCAAAGCAGTAATTGATGGGAATCTAGACCAGCATCCTTCACATCCTATTTAAATTCTCCACAATAGAAAATGCTTTCTGAGACATGGCAGAGCAATTGGGCTGGCTGATATCCTATCCAAAGAAAACACATTTATTTGCAAGGATGAACTTAAGTAAGGCAGCAACTATCTCAGTTTCATTGGTCCTTAGTAGTTAGCCAATTTGGTTTTGCTTCAATGCCTGTTCATAGTGGCAACTTCTTTCAGTCTTCTTTTGCACTTGTCAGGATAGAGGACCACATATGTTCGCCATCCCAACCAAATCCGTAAAAATCAAGAATCCCTTGATCACAAGCAGGAATTACTGGCATATTTCTAGCTCAGAAAATACACGTAAAGAAGACCAACAAGAAAGGAACTTGGATGCAGCGTTCATTTAGCTGAAAGACATTTGTGCACATTATCAGTGTGCTTTGAAATAACATATACACATGTACACTGACAACGTTCCTACTGACTGCTTTCAGAATAAGGAATAAGGAAACAAAGAATAAACAACTCAAAGGTCTCAGAGCAATAATGAGGTAAAAGCAATGATGAATGGAAGCCTTGTAAGTTTAAGCCAAGTTCCTTTATTGAGCCATGTCTGCTAAAGATGTCATCATTACCATCAATTCAAAATTTCCCACAGTTTTAGTTTAGTTTTTGATGACTTAAAGCGTCTCTCAACCATGGATCCTTACAAGAGGGCTCCGACAGAATAATTCTGGTAGATTCAGCTGCAGGTGTTTAGTTCTAACACCTCATAATTATAGGTCAAAGTAAATAGCAGGGGCTTGGGTTGCTAAAGCTTTTGATCTATCTCCACAAGGATGGCAAGTTTATGCAATTTTTTCCTAAAAGGTTTCTGCAACTTCTGAGATGTGCTTGGGATTTTTGGGATTACACTTCGGTAGGTTGGATCATGGCAAATATTGTTAACAATCTAAAATAAGCTGCCTACCCAGAATTTCCCCTTATACCCACATGAAAAATGATCTAGAAAGAAAAAAATATATAATTATTTTTGGCATCATTGGCAGGCTGGAGAAAGGAGGTGTGTGTTCTGCTCACAGGAAAACTACTGCAGAAGATAACAAAGAAGCAAACAGATGAAGTATCCATCACACTACTGAAATTCCTCTGGGTACTTTTATACAACAGTCACACGAATCTGCTACATATGGTGAATATATTTGCTTGGCATACAAGAACACACAGCAACTGAACATTTATTAGCTGAAGGCAGAGAAAGCTGATGTTCACAAAACTCATGTAAAGTGATTTCACATCCAGTAGGTGATTCTGTTTTTCACTTGGCCCATATTTTCACTTATCTGTACAGAAAAATTTTTAAACAGTGCTGTTTTCATGCAGTTGTTGTTGAATACGAGAAAGCAACTGAACACAATAAAAACCAACCAAGAGTACTGAAATTCTCTTGCTCATAGCAAGAAAACCAACAGATAAAACCCTTGCTTTTCCCAAAGCATTCTTGGAATAGCAATTTTTTATCTGATCTATAGAAAGAGGAAGCAAGTTTATTTATTATATGACAGAAGCCTTAGCTGAAACTCAGGTCTGTGCACTGCACAAATACAAAAGAAATTACCAGTACTCCAAAAAAGTCTATCTTTTAATTTAAGAAGATAAAGAAATAGAAAAAGAGGAAACAGAAAGGGAGAGATCAAGGCACTTGCCAAAGGTCATGCCCCTAACCAGGTGGCTTAGTGACAGACTTATCCCAAATCTGCCTTCCCACACACTACTCCAGTCATCTGCCATACCCTGAAAGTAACCTGTGACGGATTAACTGCAGCAGCACATACTTAATGCTCACATGGGAACACAAGCCAGCTTCCGCATAGCAAACATGAACCGTACTCAACAGTTACGTCTCCTAAAAAAGTTAAAAATTTCTTTAAGATTTCTAAAGATTAAATTTAAAAGATTAAAATCTCTTCTTCTTAAAATTTCTCATGGGCAGTTTCTCCAGTGTTGAGCACTTCCAGATGCTCACTGTACTTGGAGAAACACTTTTAACAGTACTTGTTTCACGTCTCCTCTTCACACCACAGAAGGAACTTCTCTTCTGGCTGTGAAATAACACCTGTATTTTTGCAGATGATAGTTATGCACTGTTTAATATTCATGGCAGTTAGTGATTCTTTTCCTAATCCATTGACTTCAATATTTTCCAGATTAGCTAAATGTAAGACTTCAACAAAGAAGACCAAAGTTAATTCAATCATCACAGAACTAAATTTCACCCGATAGAAAACTGATATATTGAAAGCAAATTCAAGTCATGTAGAAGAAAAGGACATTTTACAGTCTTCTTCCATGGATGAAACAGAAGATTCAGATACGTAGCATAAAATCTCAGTAGCCCACAGTCAATCTCTGCAAGATGACAGTTCATGGCTGCCCTGCATACACCAGCATGCTGTATATGCCCCATGTGATGGGCCAGAGGAGCACAAAAAAGGTTTGTTTTCCATTTGGGGGAAATTCAACACATTAGATTAATATCTTATTATGTTGTAAGTTGTCTTCACAGGAATTTTATGGCTGTATCCTGAGAGTTTTGAAGCTTCAAATATATTTTAAAGGAGACAGATGTCTTTTGAAAATGCTATACAGAAATAAATAGAATCCTTTTCCATTCGCTTTCATGTACTTGACAGCTAGCATTGAATGCATTAACAATAGGGCAACACTTCTCACTTCAGTTCTTACAACTGCCAATTTCAAACAGAACCTCCAAGTCAACAAAACAAAGAGGTCAGCAAATACATAGGGCAGCCATCACAAATGACAGACTTCCTGGCAGTGGGCTGGATACACGCTTCGTGCCTCCGGGTTGTCAATGAATGCTAGGGCTTCTTCCCTACAGCCTTCCCTACTCTCAGTTTAATAGTTCTACCAGAAGTCTAAAGGGAACACAGAAGGATGCCCCTCTCCTACTGCTTGGATCTAAGAGGAGACTGTGTGGAATTTTGCAGACCATTTTTGGACTTGGTAAGATTCAGATTTTGTCAGCCCATGACAATGAACCACCACCAGACCAAAACCCAATCCTGTGCAAAGCACTCCAGTACAGTCTTCCCTCATCTTTTATCTATTTTCATACAAATAACTTTTGACTCTTGTTGCAAATTTAATGAGGGTTTTGTCCTTTTTCCCTCCAGCTGCTCTCTCAGTTGTTCTTATTTTACTCACTGAATGTAGCAATTCCAGCAATTTAATTGTGCATAAGGAGCCATATTAGGTTTACCATTTAATCTATGCAAATCAAACCATCACAGCTGTTAATTGAGATGAGCAGAGTTTAACAACTCATCAGGCCAGTTACTCCAAGACACTGAACTAAACTTATGCCAAGACAAATGCTGACTGCATGTTAGCAGAGCAATGAGCAGGTGGAAAGGAAGCAGGACTTCACATTCCCAAAAAATCTCACTAGTCCACAGTCTTGACATTGAGTTTTAAGCATTAGTTGAACTGCCTGTTATCCCTTTCTAAAGACACTGCTGCACAGCACATTTTTTAACAGCAATAACAAAGGAGACAAAATAAACAACACAGGTTTGAAGCAGTTTAATTAACTGTCTGATAAAAGATAGCATGCATCCAAAAATTTTAGAGAGA